>NC_134837.1:6012225-6224079 GCF_004210375.1 Tachypleus tridentatus
CACTTATTAAAACAATAATATACAGATCTAGTATCCATGTTGTTCACTTATTAAAACAATAATATACAGACCTAGTCTCCATGTTGATCACTTATTAAAACAATAATATACAGACCCAGTATCCATGTTGTTCACTTATTAAAACAATAATATACAGACCCTAGTATCCATGTTGTTCACTTATTAAAACAATAATATACAGACCTAGTCTCCATGTTGATCACTTATTAAAACAATAATATACAGACCTAGTATCCATGTTGATCACTTATTAAAACAATAATATACAGATCTAGTCTCCATGTTGATCACTTATTAAAACAATAATATACAGACCTAGTATCCATGTTGATCACTTATTAAAACAATAATATACAGACCTAGTCTCCATGTTGATCACTTATTAAAACAATAATATACAGACCTAGTCTCCATGTTGATCACTTATTAAAACAATAATATACAGACCTAGTCTCCATGTTGATCACTTATTAAAACAATAATATACAGACCTAGTCTCCATGTTGATCACTTATTAAAACAATAATATACAGACCCAGTCTCCATGTTGATCACTTATTAAAACAATAATATACAGACCTAGTATCCATGTTGATCACTTATTAAAACAATAATATACAGACCTAGTCTCCATGTTGATCACTTATTAAAACAATAATATACAGACCTAGTATCCATGTTGTTCACTTATTAAAACAATAATATACAGATATCTAGTCTCCATGTTGATCACTTATTAAAACAATAATATACAGACCTAGTCTCCATGTTGATCACTTATTAAAACAATAATATACAGACCTAGTCTCCATGTTGATCACTTATTAAAACAATAATATACAGATCTAGTCTCCATGTTGATCACTTATTAAAACAATAATATACAGACCTAGTCTCCATGTTGATCACTTATTAAAACAATAATATACAGATCTAGGTCTCCATGTTGTTCACTTATTAAAACAATAATATACAGACTCTAGTCTCCATGTTGATCACTTATTAAAACAATAATATACAGACCTAGTCTCCATGTTGATCACTTATTAAAACAATAATATACAGACCTAGTCTAGTCTCTTATTGTTATACAGACTTATTGATCACTTATTAAAACAATAATATACAGACCTAGTCTCCATGTTGATCACTTATTAAAACAATAATATACAGACCTAGTATCCATGTTGATCACTTATTAAAACAATAATATACAGATCTAGTCTCCATGTTGATCACTTATTAAAACAATAATATACAGACCTAGTCTCCATGTTGATCACTTATTAAAACAATAATATACAGACCTAGTATCCATGTTGACACTTATTAAAACAATAATATACAGACCTAGTCTCCATGTTGATCACTTATTAAAACAATAATATACAGACCTAGTATCCATGTTGATCACTTATTAAAACAATAATATACAGATCTAGTCTCACTTATTAAAACAATAATATACAGATCTAGTATCCATGTTGTTCACTTATTAAAACAATAATATACAGACCTAGTCTCCATGTTGATCACTTATTAAAACAATAATATACAGACCTAGTCTCCATGTTGATCACTTATTAAAACAATAATATACAGACCTAGTCTCCATGTTGATCACTTATTAAAACAATAATATACAGACCTAGTCTCCATGTTGATCACTTATTAAAACAATAATATACAGACCTAGTCTCCATGTTGATCACTTATTAAAACAATAATATACAGACCTAGTATCCATGTTGATCACTTATTAAAACAATAATATACAGATCTAGTATCCATGTTGATCACTTATTAAAACAATAATATACAGACCTAGTCTCCATGTTGATCACTTATTAAAACAATAATATACAGACCTAGTCTCCATGTTGATCACTTATTAAAACAATAATATACAGACCTAGTCTCCATGTTGATCACTTATTAAAACAATAATATACAGACCTAGTATCCATGTTGTTCACTTATTAAAACAATAATATACAGACCTAGTATCCATGTTGTTCACTTATTAAAACAATAATATACAGACCCAGTATCCATGTTGTTCACTTATTAAAACAATAATATACAGACCTAGTCTCCATGTTGATCACTTATTAAAACAATAATATACAGACCTAGTATCCATGTTGTTCACTTATTAAAACAATAATATACAGACCTAGTCTCCATGTTGATCACTTATTAAAACAATAATATACAGACCTAGTCTCCATGTTGATCACTTATTAAAACAATAATATACAGACCTAGTCTCCATGTTGATCACTTATTAAAACAATAATATACAGACCTAGTCTCCATGTTGATCACTTATTAAAACAATAATATACAGACCTAGTCTCCATGTTGATCACTAAAACAATAATATACAGACATAGTCTCCATGTTGATCACTTATTAAAACAATAATATACAGATCTAGTATCCATGTTGATCACTTATTAAAACAATAATATACAGACCTAGTATCCATGTTGTTCACTTATTAAAACAATAATATACAGATCTAGTATCCATGTTGTTCACTTATTAAAACAATAATATACAGACCTAGTCTCCATGTTGATCACTTATTAAAACAATAATATACAGACCTAGTATCCATGTTGTTCACTTATTAAAACAATAATATACAGACCTAGTATCCATGTTGTTCACTTATTAAAACAATAATATACAGACCCAGTATCCATGTTGATCACTTATTAAAACAATAATATACAGATCTAGTCTCCATGTTGATCACTTATTAAAACAATAATATACAGATCTAGTCTCCATGTTGATCACTTATTAAAACAATAATATACAGACCCAGTATCCATGTTGATCACTTATTAAAACAATAATATACAGATCTAGTCTCCATGTTGATCACTTATTAAAACAATAATATACAGACTCAGTCTCCATGTTGATCACTTATTAAAACAATAATATACAGACCTAGTCTCCATGTTGATCACTTATTAAAACAATAATATACAGACCCAGTATCCATGTTGACCACTTAATAAAACAATAATATACAGACCTAGTCTCCATGTTGATCACTAGAACAATAATATACAGATCTAGTATCCATGTTGTTCACTTATTAAAACAATAATATACAGACCTAGTATCCATGTTGTTCACTTATTAAAACAATAATATACAGATCTAGTATCCATGTTGTTCACTTATTAAAACAATAATATACAGACCTAGTCTCCATATTGATCACTTATTAAAACAATAATATACAGACCCAGTATCCATGTTGTTCACTTATTAAAACAATAATATACAGATCTAGTATCCATGTTGTTCACTTATTAAAACAATAATATACAGACCTAGTCTCCATTTTGATCACTTATTAAAACAATAATATACAGACCCAGTATCCATGTTGTTCACTTATTAAAACAATAATATACAGACCTAGTATCCATGTTGTTCACTTATTAAAACAATAATATACAGACCCAGTATCCATGTTGTTCACTTATTAAAACAATAATATACAGATCTAGTATCCATGTTGTTTACTTATTAAAACAATAATATACAGACCTAGTCTCCATTTTGATCACTTATTAAAACAATAATATACAGTCCTAGTGTCCATGTTGACCACATATTAAAACAATAATATACAGACCTAGTCTCCATGTTGATCACTTATTAAAACAATAATATACAGACCTAGTCTCCATGTTGATCACTTATTAAAACAATAATATACAGACATAGTCTCCATGTTGATCACTTATTAAAACAATAATATACAGACCTAGTCTCCATGTTGATCACTTATTAAAACAATAATATACAGACATAGTCTCCATGTTGTTCACTTATTAAAACAATAATATACAGACCTAGTCTCCATGTTGATCACTAAAACAATAATATACAGATCTAGTATCCATGTTGTTCACTTATTAAAACAATAATATACAGACCTAGTCTCCATGTTGATCACTTATTAAAACAATAATATACAGACCTAGTCTCCATGTTGATCACTTATTAAAACAATAATATACAGATCTAGTATCCATGTTGATCACTTATTAAAACAATAATATACAGACCTAGTCTCCATGTTGATCACTTATTAAAACAATAATATACAGATCTAGTATCCATGTTGATCACTTATTAAAACAATAATATACAGACCTAGTCTCCATGTTGATCACTTATTAAAACAATAATATACAGATCTAGTCTCCATGTTGATCACTTATTAAAACAATAATATACAGATCTAGTCTCCATGTTGATCACTTATTAAAACAATAATATACAGATCTAGTCTCCATGTTGATCACTTATTAAAACAATAATATACAGATCTAGTCTCCATGTTGATCACTTATTAAAACAATAATATACAGATCTAGTCTCCATGTTGATCACTTATTAAAACAATAATATACAGATCTAGTCTCCATGTTGATCACTTATTAAAACAATAATATACAGATCTAGTCTCCATGTTGATCACTTATTAAAACAATAATATACAGATCTAGTCTCCATGTTGATCGCTTATTAAAACAATAATATACAG
Organism: Tachypleus tridentatus; assembly: GCF_004210375.1. NCBI lineage: Eukaryota > Metazoa > Arthropoda > Merostomata > Xiphosura > Limulidae > Tachypleus > Tachypleus tridentatus. Next base: position 6,016,829 of record NC_134837.1, read on the forward strand.
ATCTAGTCTCCATGTTGATCACTTATTAAAACAATAATATACAGATCTAGTCTCCATGTTGTTCACTTATTAAAACAATAATATACAGACCCAGTATCCATGTTGATCACTTATTAAAACAATAATATACAGACCTAGTATCCATGTTGATCACTTATTAAAACAATAATATACAGATCTAGTATCCATGTTGTTCACTTATTAAAACAATAATATACAGACCCAGTATCCATGTTGATCACTTATTAAAACAATAATATACAGATCTAGTATCCATGTTGTTCACTTATTAAAACAATAATATACAGACCTAGTCTCCATGTTGATCACTTATTAAAACAATAATATACAGACCTAGTATCCATGTTGATCACTTATTAAAACAATAATATACAGATCTAGTATCCATGTTGTTCACTTATTAAAACAATAATATACAGACCTAGTCTCCATGTTGATCACTTATTAAAACAATAATATACAGACCCAATATCCATGTTGTTCACTTATTAAAACAATAATATACAGATCTAGTATCCATGTTGTTCACTTATTAAAACAATAATATACAGACCTAGTCTCCATGTTGATCACTTATTAAAACAATAATATACAGACCTAGTCTCCATGTTGATCACTTATTAAAACAATAATATACAGACCTAGTCTCCATGTTGATCACTTATTAAAACAATAATATACAGACCTAGTCTCCATGTTGATCACTTATTAAAACAATAATATACAGACCTAGTGTCCATGTTGATCACTTATTAAAACAATAATATACAGACCTAGTCTCCATGTTGATCACTAGGACAATAATATACAGACATAGTCTCCATGTTGATCACTTATTAAAACAATAATATACAGACATAGTCTCCATGTTGATCACTTATTAAAACAATAATATACAGACCCAGTATCCATGTTGACCACTTAATAAAACAATAATATACAGATCTAGTCTCCATGTTGATCACTTATTAAAACAATAATATACAGACCCAGTATCCATGTTGACCACTTATTAAAACAATAATATACAGACCTAGTCTCCATGTTGATCACTTATTAAAACAATAATATACAGACCTAGTCTCCATGTTGATCACTTATTAAAACAATAATATACAGACCTAGTCTCCATATTGATCACTTATTAAAACAATAATATACAGACCTAGTGTCCATGTTGACCACTTATTAAAACAATAATATACAGACCTAGTCTCCATGTTGACACTTATTAAAACAATAATATACAGACCTAGTCTCCATGTTGATCACTTATTAAAACAATAATATACAGACCTAGTCTCCATGTTGATCATTTATTAAAACAATAATATACAGATCTAGTCTCCATGTTGATCACTTATTAAAACAATAATATACAGATCTAGTCTCCATGTTGATCACTTATTAAAACAATAATATACAGATCTAGTCTCCATGTTGATCACTTATTAAAACAATAATATACAGATCTAGTCTCCATGTTGATCACTTATTAAAACAATAATATACAGATCTAGTCTCCATGTTGATCACTTATTAAAACAATAATATACAGACCTAGTCTCCATGTTGATCACTTATTAAAACAATAATATACAGACCTAGTCTCCATGTTGATCACTTATTAAAACAATAATATACAGACCTAGTGTCCATGTTGATCACTTATTAAAACAATAATATACAGACCTAGTCTCCATGTTGACACTTATTAAAACAATAATATACAGACCTAGTCTCCATGTTGATCACTTATTAAAACAATAATATACAGACCTAGTCTCCATGTTGATCATATATTAAAACAATAATATACAGATCTAGTCTCCATGTTGATCACTTATTAAAACAATAATATACAGACCTAGTCTCCATGTTGATCACTTATTAAAACAATAATATACAGACCTAGTCTCCATGTTGATCACTTATTAAAACAATAATATACAGACCTAGTCTCCATGTTGATCACTTATTAAAACAATAATATACAGATCTAGTCTCCATGTTGATCACTTATTAAAACAATAATATACAGATCTAGTCTCCATGTTGATCACTTATTAAAACAATAATATACAGACCTAGTCTCCATGTTGATCACTTATTAAAACAATAATATACAGATCTAGTCTCCATGTTGACCACTTATTAAAACAATAATATACAGACATAGTATCCATGTTGATCACTTATTAAAACAATAATATACAGATCTAGTCTCCATGTTGATCACTAAAACAATAATATACAGACCTAGTCTCCATGTTGATGTTTTATTAAAACAATAATATACAGACCTAGTCTCCATGTTGATCACTTATTAAAACAATAATATACAGACCTAGTCTCCATGTTGATCACTTATTAAAACAATAATATACAGACCTAGTATCCATGTTGATCACTTATTAAAACAATAATATACAGACCTAGTCTCCATGTTGATCACTAAAACAATAATATACAGATCTAGTATCCATGTTGATCACTTATTAAAACAATAATATACAGACCTAGTATCCATGTTGATCACTTATTAAAACAATAATATACAGATCTAGTATCCATGTTGTTCACTTATTAAAACAATAATATACAGACCTAGTCTCCATGTTGATCACTTATTAAAACAATAATATACAGACCTAGTCTCCATGTTGATCACTTATTAAAACAATAATATACAGATCTAGTATCCATGTTGTTCACTTATTAAAACAATAATATACAGACCTAGTCTCCATGTTGATCACTTATTAAAACAATAATATACAGACCTAGTATCCATGTTGTTCACTTATTAAAACAATAATATACAGATCTAGTATCCATGTTGATCACTTATTAAAACAATAATATACAGACCTAGTCTCCATGTTGATCACTTATTAAAACAATAATATACAGACCTAGTGTCCATGTTGATCACTTATTAAAACAATAATATACAGACCTAGTCTCCATGTTGACACTTATTAAAACAATAATATACAGACCTAGTCTCCATGTTGATCACTTATTAAAACAATAATATACAGACTAGTCTCCATGTTGATCACTTATTAAAACAATAATATACAGACCTAGTCTCCATGTTGATCACTTATTAAAACAATAATATACAGACCTAGTCTCCATGTTGATCACTTATTAAAACAATAATATACAGACCTAGTCTCCATGTTGATCACTTATTAAAACAATAATATACAGATCTAGTATCCATGTTGTTCACTTATTAAAACAATAATATACAGACCTAGTCTCCATGTTGTTCACTTATTAAAACAATAATATACAGACCTAGTGTCCATGTTGATCACTAAAACAATAATATACAGATCTAGTATCCATGTTGATCACTTATTAAAACAATAATATACAGACCCAGTATCCATGTTGTTCACTTTTAAAACAATAATATACAGATCTAGTATCCATGTTGTTCACTTATTAAAACAATAATATACAGACCTAGTCTCCATATTGATCACTTATTAAAACAATAATATACAGACCCAGTATCCATGTTGTTCACTTATTAAAACAATAATATACAGACCCAGTATCCATGTTGATCACTTATTAAAACAATAATATACAGATCTAGTCTCCATGTTGATCACTTATTAAAACAATAATATACAGACTCAGTATCCATGTTGATCACTTATTAAAACAATAATATACAGATCTAGTCTCCATGTTGTTCACTTATTAAAACAATAATATACAGACCCAGTATCCATGTTGACCACTTAATAAAACAATAATATACAGACCTAGTCTCCATGTTGTTCACTTATTAAAACAATAATATACAGACCTAGTCTCCATGTTGATCACTTATTAAAACAATAATATACAGACATAGTCTCCATGTTGTTCACTTATTAAAACAATAATATACAGACCTAGTCTCCATGTTTGATCACTAGGACAATAATATACAGATCTAGTATCCATGTTGTTCACTTATTAAAACAATAATATACAGACCCAGTATCCATGTTGTTCACTTATTAAAACAATAATATACAGATCTAGTATCCATGTTGACCACTTATTAAAACAATAATATACAGACCTAGTCTCCATTTTGATCACTTATTAAAACAATAATATACAGATCTAGTCTCCATGTTGATCACTTATTAAAACAATAATATACAGATCTAGTCTCCATGTTGATCACTTATTAAAACAATAATATACAGATCTAGTCTCCATGTTGATCACTTATTAAAACAATAATATACAGATCTAGTCTCCATATTGATCACTTATTAAAACAATAATATACAGATCTAGTCTCCATGTTGATCACTTATTAAAACAATAATATACAGATCTAGTCTCCATGTTGATCACTTATTAAAACAATAATATACAGATCTAGTCTCCATGTTGATCACTTATTAAAACAATAATATACAGATCTAGTCTCCATGTTGATCACTTATTAAAACAATAATATACAGATCTAGTCTCCATGTTGATCACTTATTAAAACAATAATATACAGATCTAGGCTCCATGTTGTTCACTTATTAAAACAATAATATACAGACCCAGTATCCATGTTGTTCACTTATTAAAACAATAATATACAGACCCAGTATCCATGTTGATCACTTATTAAAACAATAATATACAGATCTAGTATCCATGTTGTTCACTTATTAAAACAATAATATACAGACCCAGTATCCATGTTGTTCACTTATTAAAACAATAATATACAGATCTAGTATCCATGTTGTTCACTTATTAAAACAATAATATACAGACCTAGTTTCCATATTGATCACTTATTAAAACAATAATATACAGACCCAGTATCCATGTTGTTCACTTATTAAAACAATAATATACAGATCTAGTATCCATGTTGTTCACTTATTAAAACAATAATATACAGACCTAGTCTCCATGTTGATCACTTATTAAAACAATAATATACAGACCCAGTATCCATGTTGTTCACTTATTAAAACAATAATATACAGATCTAGTATCCATGTTGTTCACTTATTAAAACAATAATATACAGACCCAGTATCCATGTTGTTCACTTATTAAAACAATAATATACAGATCTAGTATCCATGTTGTTCACTTATTAAAACAATAATATACAGACCTAGTCTCCATATTGATCACTTATTAAAACAATAATATACAGACCTAGTGTCCATGTTGTTCACTTATTAAAACAATAATATACAGACCTAGTCTCCATGTTGATCACTTATTAAAACAATAATATACAGACCTAGTCTCCATGTTGATCACTTATTAAAACAATAATATACAGACCTAGTCTCCATGTTGATCACTTATTAAAACAATAATATACAGACCTAGTCTCCATGTTGATCACTTATTAAAACAATAATATACAGACCTAGTGTCCATGTTGACCACTTATTAAAACAATAATATACAGACCTAGTCTCCATGTTGATCACTAGGACAATAATATACAGACATAGTCTCCATGTTGATCACTTATTAAAACAATAATATACAGACATAGTCTCCATGTTGATCACTTATTAAAACAATAATATACAGACCCAGTATCCATGTTGACCACTTAATAAAACAATGATATACAGATCTAGTCTCCATGTTGATCACTTATTAAAACAATAATATACAGACCCAGTATCCATGTTGACCACTTAATAAAACAATAATATACAGACCTAGTCTCCATGTTGATCACTTATTAAAACAATAATATACAGACCTAGTCTCCATGTTTATCACTTATTAAAACAATAATATACAGACCTAGTCTCCATATTGATCACTTATTAAAACAATAATATACAGACCTAGTGTCCATGTTGACCACATATTAAAACAATAATATACAGACCCAGTCTCTGTGTTGACAACTTATTAAAACAATAATATACAGACCTAGTCTCCATGTTGATCACTTATTAAAACAATAATATACAGACCTAGTCTCCATATTAATCATTTATTAAAACAATAATATACAGATCTAGTCTCCATGTTGATCACTTATTAAAACAATAATATACAGATCTAGTCTCCATATTGATCACTTATTAAAACAATAATATACAGATCTAGTCTCCATGTTGATCACTTATTAAAACAATAATATACAGATCTAGTCTCCATGTTGATCACTTATTAAAACAATAATATACAGATCTAGTCTCCATGTTGATCACTTATTAAAACAATAATATACAGACCTAGTCTCCATGTTGATCACTTATTAAAACAATAATATACAGACCTAGTCTCCATGTTGATCACTTATTAAAACAGTAATATACAGACCTAGTCTCCATATTGATCACTTATTAAAACAATAATATACAAACCTAGTGTCCATGTTGATCACTTATTAAAACAATAATATACAGACCTAGTCTCCATGTTGACAACTTATTAAAACAATAATATACAGACCTAGTCTCCATGTTGATCACTTATTAAAACAATAATATAGACACCTAGTCTCCATGTTTATCATATATTAAAACAATAATATACAGATCTAGTCTCCATGTTGATCACTTATTAAAACAATAATATACAGACCTAGTCTCCATGTTGACCACTTATTAAAACAATAATATACAGACCTAGTCTCCATGTTGATCACTTATTAAAACAATAATATAGACACCCAGTCTCCATGTTGATCATATGATAAAACAATAATATACAGATCTAGTCTCCATGTTGATCACTTATTAAAACAATAATATACAGACATAGTCTCCATGTTGATCACTTATTAAAACAATAATATACAGACCTAGTCTCCATGTTGATCACCTATTAAAATAATAATATACAGATCTAGTCTCCATGTTGACCACTTTTTAAAACAATAATATACAGACATAGTCTCCATGTTGATCTCTTATTAAAACAATAATATACAGATCTAGTCTCCATTTTGATCACTTATTAAAACAATAATATACAGATGTAGTCTCCATGTTGTTCACTAAGACAGTAATATACAGACCTAGTCTTCATGTTGATGTTTTATTAAAACAATAATATACAGACCTAGTTTCCATGTTGATCACTTATTAAAACAATAATATACAGAACTAGTCTCCATGTTGATCACCTATTAAAACAATAATATACAGACCTAGTTTCCATGTTGACCACTTATTAAAACAATAATATACAGACCTAGTCTCCACGTTGATCACTTATTAAAACAATAATATACAGACCTAGTTTCCATGTTGACCACTTATTAAAACAATAATATACAGACCTGGTCTCCATGTTGATCACTTTTTAAAACAATAATATACAGACCACTTAGTCTCCATGTTGATCAATAGGACAATAATATACAGACCTAGTCTCGATGTTGATCACTTATTAAAACAATAATATACAGATCTATTCACCATGTTGATCACTTATTAAAAGAATAATATACAGACCTAGACTCCATGTTGATTACTTATTAAAACAATAATATACAGACCTGGTCTCTATGTTGATTACTTATTAAAACAGTAATATACAGATCTTTTCTCCATGTTGATCACTAGGACAATAATATTGAAACCTAGTCTCCATGTTGATCACTTATTAAAACAATAATATTTTGATCTAGTGTCCATGTTGATCCCAAGGAGAATAATATACAGACCTAGTCTCCATGTTGATCCCAAGGACAAGAATATACAGACCTAGTCTCCATGTTGATCACTTATTAAAACAATAATATACAGACCTAGTCTCCATGTTGATCACTTATTAAAACAATAATATACAAACCTAGTGTCCATGTTGATCAATTAATAAAACAATAATATACAGACATAGTCTCCATGTTGATCACTTATTAAAACAATAATATACAGATCTAGTATCCATGTTGTTCACTTATTAAAACAATAATATACAGACCCAGTATCCATGTTGTTCACTTATTAAAACAATAATATACAGATCTAGTATCCATGTTGACCACTTATTAAAACAATAATATACAGACCTAGTCTCCATGTTGATCACTTATTAAAACAATAATATACAGACCTAGTCTCCATGTTGATCATATGTTAAAACAATAATATACAGATCTAGTCTCCATGTTGATCACTTATTAAAACAATAATATACAGACATAGTCTCCATGTTGTTCACTTATTAAAACAATAATATACAGACCTAGTGTCCATGTTGATCACTAGGACAATAATATACAGATCTAGTATCCATGTTGTTCACTTATTAAAACAATAATATACAGACCCAGTATCCATGTTGTTCACTTTTTAAAACAATAATATACAGATCTAGTATCCATGTTGTTCACTTATTAAAACAATAATATACAGACCTAGTCTCCATATTGATCACTTATTAAAACAATAATATACAGACCCAGTATCCATGTTGTTCACTTATTAAAACAATAATATACAGACCCAGTATCCATGTTGACCACTTATTAAAACAATAATATACAGATCTAGTCTCCATGTTGATCACTTATTAAAACAATAATATACAGACCCAGTATCCATGTTGATCACTTATTAAAACAATAATATACAGATCTAGTCTCCATGTTGTTCACTTATTAAAACAATAATATACAGACCCAGTATCCATGTTGACCACTTAATAAAACAATAATATACAGACCTAGTCTCCATGTTGTTCACTTATTAAAACAATAATATACAGACCTAGTCTCCATATTGATCACTTATTAAAACAATAATATACAGACATAGTCTCCATGTTGTTCACTTATTAAAACAATAATATACAGACCTAGTCTCCATGTTGATCACTAGGACAATAATATACAGATCTAGTATCCATGTTGTTCACTTATTAAAACAATAATATACAGACCCAGTATCCATGTTGTTCACTTATTAAAACAATAATATACAGATCTAGTATCCATGTTGACCACTTATTAAAACAATAATATACAGACCTAGTCTCCATTTTGATCACTTATTAAAACAATAATATACAGATCTAGTCTCCATGTTGATCACTTATTAAAATAATAATATACAGATCTAGTCTCCATATTGATCACTTATTAAAACAATAATATACAGATCTAGTCTCCATGTTGATCACTTATTAAAACAATAATATACAGATCTAGTCTCCATATTAATCACTTATTAAAACAATAATATACAGATCTAGTCTCCATGTTGATCACTTATTAAAACAATAATATACAGATCTAGTCTCCATATTGATCACTTATTAAAACAATAATATACAGATCTAGTCTCCATGTTGATCGCTTATTAAAACAATAATATACAGATCTAGTCTCCATGTTGATCACTTATTAAAACAATAATATACAGATCTAGTCTCCATGTTGATCACTTATTAAAACAATAATATACAGATCTAGGCTCCATGTTGATCACTTATTAAAAAAATAATATACAGACCCAGTATCCATGTTGTTCACTTATTAAAACAATAATATACAGACCCAGTATCCATGTTGATCACTTATTAAAACAATAATATACAGATCTAGTATCCATGTTGTTCACTTATTAAAACAATAATATACAGACCCAGTATCCATGTTGTTCACTTATTAAAACAATAATATACAGATCTAGTATCCATGTTGTTCACTTATTAAAACAATAATATACAGACCTAGTTTCCATATTGATCACTTATTAAAACAATAATATACAGACCCAGTATCCATGTTGTTCACTTATTAAAACAATAATATACAGACCTAGTCTCCATGTTGATCACTTATTAAAACAATAATATACAGACCTAGTATCCATGTTGTTCACTTATTAAAACAATAATATACAGATCTAGTATCCATGTTGTTCACTTATTAAAACAATAATATACAGACCTAGTATCCATGTTGTTCACTTATTAAAACAATAATATACAGACCCAGTATCCATGTTGTTCACTTATTAAAACAATAATATACAGATCTAGTATCCATGTTGTTCACTTATTAAAACAATAATATACAGACCTAGTCTCCATATTGATCACTTATTAAAACAATAATATACAGACCTAGTGTCCATGTTGTTCACTTATTAAAACAATAATATACAGACCTAGTCTCCATGTTGATCACTTATTAAAACAATAATATACAGACCTAGTCTCCATGTTGATCACTTATTAAAACAATAATATACAAACCTAGTCACCATGTTGATCACTTATTAAAACAATAATATACAGACCTAGTCTCCATATTGATCACTTATTAAAACAATAATATACAGACCTAGTGTCCATGTTGACCACATATTAAAACAATAATATACAGACCTAGTCTCCATGTTGATCACTAGGACAATAATATACAGACATAGTCTCCATGTTGATCACTTATTAAAACAATAATATACAGACATAGTCTCCATGTTGATCACTTATTAAAACAATAATATACAGACCCAGTATCCATGTTGACCACTTAATAAAACAATAATATACAGATCTAGTCTCCATGTTGATCACTTATTAAAACAATAATATACAGACCCAGTATCCATGTTGACCACTTAATAAAACAATAATATACAGACCTAGTCTCCATGTTGATCACTTATTAAAACAATGATATACAGACCTAGTCTCCATGTTTATCACTTATTAAAACAATAATATACAGACCTAGTCTCCATATTGATCACTTATTAAAACAATAATATACAGACCTAGTGTCCATGTTGACCACATATTAAAACAATAATATACAGACCTAGTCTCTGTGTTGACAACTTATTAAAACAATAATATACAGACCTAGTCTCCACGTTGATCACTTATTAAAACAATAATATACAGACCTAGTCTCCATATTAATCATTTATTAAAACAATAATATACAGATCTAGTCTCCATGTTGATCACTTATTAAAACAATAATATACAGATCTAGTCTCCATATTGATCACTTATTAAAACAATAATATACAGATCTAGTCTCCATGTTGATCACTTATTAAAACAATAATATACAGATCTAGTCTCCATGTTGATCACTTATTAAAACAATAATATACAGATCTAGTCTCCATGTTGATCACTTATTAAAACAATAATATACAGACCTAGTCTCCATGTTGATCACTTATTAAAACAATAATATACAGACCTAGTCTCCATGTTGATCACTTATTAAAACAATAATATACAGACCTAGTCTCCATATTGATCACTTATTAAAACAATAATATACAGACCTAGTGTCCATGTTGACCACATATTAAAACAATAATATACAGACCTAGTCTCTGTGTTGACAACTTATTAAAACAATAATATACAGACCTAGTCTCCACGTTGATCACTTATTAAAACAATAATATAGACACCTAGTCTCCATGTTGATCATATATTAAAACAATAATATACAGATCTAGTCTCCATGTTGATCACTTATTAAAACAATAATATACAGACCTAGTCTACATGTTGACCACTTATTAAAATAATAATATACAGACCTAGTCTCCACGTTGATCACTTATTAAAACAATAATATAGACACCCAGTCTCCATGTTGATCATATGATAAAACAATAATATACAGATCTAGTCTCCATGTTGATCACTTATTAAAACAATAATATACAGACATAGTCTCCATGTTGATCACTTATTAAAACAATAATATACAGACCTAGCCTCCATGTTGATCACCTATTAAAATAATAATATTCAGATCTAGTCTCCATGTTGACCTCTTTTTAAAACAATAATATACAGATCTAGTCTCCATGTTGATCGCTTATTAAAACAATAATATACAGATCTAGTCTCCATTTTGATCACTTATTAAAACAATAATATACAGATGTAGTCTCCATGTTGTTCACTAAGACAGTAATATACAGACCTAGGCTTCATGTTGATGTTTTATTAAAACAATAATATACAGACCTAGTTTCCATGTTGATCACTTATTAAAACAATAATATACAGACCTAGCCTCCATGTTGATCACCTATTAAAACAATAATATACAGACCTAGTTTCCATGTTGACCACTTATTAAAACAATAATATACAGACCTAGTCTCCATGTTGATCACTTATTAAAACAATAATATACAGACCTAGTTTCCATGTTGACCACTTATTAAAACAATAATATACAGACCTGGTCTCCATGTTGATCACTTTTTAAAACGATAATATACAGACCACTTACTCTCCATGTTGATCAATAGGACAATAATATACAGACCTAGTCTCGATGTTGATCACTTATTAAAACAATAATGTACAGATCTATTCACCATGTTGATCACTTATTAAAAGAATAATATACAGACCTAGACTCCATGTTGATTACTTGTTAAAACAATAATATACAGACCTGGTCTCTATGTTGATTACTTATTAAAACAGTAATATACAGATCTTTTCTCCATGTTGATCACTAGGACAATAATATTGAAACCTAGTCTCCATGTTGACCACATATTAAAACAATAATATACAGACCTAGTTTCCATATTGATCCCAAGGAGAATAATATACAGACCTAGTCTCCATGTTGATCCCAAAGACAAGAATATACAGACCTAGTCTCCATGTTGATCACTTATTAAAACAATAATATACACACCTAGTCTCCATGTTGATCACCTATTAAAACAATAATATACAAACCTAGTGTCCATGTTGATCAATTAATAAAACAATAATATACAGACATAGTCTCCATGTTGACCACTTATTAAAACAATAATATACAGACCTAGTCTCCATGTTGATCACTTATTAAAACAATAATATACAGATCTAGTCTCCATATTGATCACTTATTAAAACAATAATATACAGACCTAGTGTCCATGTTGACCACTTATTAAAACAATAATATACAGACCTAGTCTCCATGTTGATCACTTATTAAAACAATAATATACAGACATAGTCTCCATGTTGATCACTTATTAAAACAATAATATACAGACATAGTCTCCATGTTGATCACTTATTAAAACAATAATATACAGACCCAGTATCCATGTTGACCACTTAATAAAACAATGATATACAGATCTAGTCTCCATGTTGATCACTTATTAAAACAATAATATACAGACATAGTCTCCATGTTGTTCACTTATTAAAACAATAATATACAGACCTAGTGTCCATGTTGATCACTAAAACAATAATATACAGATCTAGTATCCATGTTGTTCACTTATTAAAACAATAATATACAGACCCAGTATCCATGTTGTTCACTTTTTAAAACAATAATATACAGATCTAGTATCCATGTTGTTCACTTATTAAAACAATAATATACAGACCTAGTCTCCATATTGATCACTTATTAAAACAATAATATACAGACCCAGTATCCATGTTGTTCACTTATTAAAACAATAATATACAGACCCAGTATCCATGTTGACCACTTATTAAAACAATAATATACAGATCTAGTCTCCATGTTGATCACTTATTAAAACAATAATATACAGACCCAGTATCCATGTTGATCACTTATTAAAACAATAATATACAGATCTAGTCTCCATGTTGTTCACTTATTAAAACAATAATATACAGACCCAGTATCCATGTTGACCACTTAATAAAACAATAATATACAGACCTAGTCTCCATGTTGTTCACTTATTAAAACAATAATATACAGACCTAGTCTCCATGTTGATCACTTATTAAAACAATAATATACAGACATAGTCTCCATGTTGTTCACTTATTAAAACAATAATATACAGACCTAGTCTCCATGTTGATCACTAGGACAATAATATACAGATCTAGTATCCATGTTGTTCACTTATTAAAACAATAATATACAGACCCAGTATCCATGTTGTTCACTTATTAAAACAATAATATACAGATCTAGTATCCATGTTGACCACTTATTAAAACAATAATATACAGACCTAGTCTCCATTTTGATCACTTATTAAAACAATAATATACAGATCTAGTCTCCATGTTGATCACTTATTAAAATAATAATATACAGATCTAGTCTCCATATTGATCACTTATTAAAACAATAATATACAGATCTAGTCTCCATGTTGATCACTTATTAAAACAATAATATACAGATCTAGTCTCCATATTGATCACTTATTAAAACAATAATATACAGATCTAGTCTCCATGTTGATCACTTATTAAAACAATAATATACAGATCTAGTCTCCATATTGATCACTTATTAAAACAATAATATACAGATCTAGTCTCCATGTTGATCGCTTATTAAAACAATAATATACAGATCTAGTCTCCATGTTGATCGCTTATTAAAACAATAATATACAGATCTAGTCTCCATGTTGATCACTTATTAAAACAATAATATACAGATCTAGGCTCCATGTTGTTCACTTATTAAAAAAATAATATACAGACCCAGTATCCATGTTGTTCACTTATTAAAACAATAATATACAGACCCAGTATCCATGTTGATCACTTATTAAAACAATAATATACAGATCTAGTATCCATGTTGTTCACTTATTAAAACAATAATATACAGACCCAGTATCCATGTTGTTCACTTATTAAAACAATAATATACAGATCTAGTATCCATGTTGTTCACTTATTAAAACAATAATATACAGACCTAGTTTCCATATTGATCACTTATTAAAACAATAATATACAGACCCAGTATCCATGTTGTTCACTTATTAAAACAATAATATACAGACCTAGTCTCCATATTGATCACTTATTAAAACAATAATATACAGACCCAATATCCATGTTGTTCACTTATTAAAACAATAATATACAGATCTAGTATCCATGTTGTTCACTTATTAAAACAATAATATACAGACCCAGTATCCATGTTGTTCACTTATTAAAACAATAATATACAGATCTAGTATCCATGTTGTTCACTTATTAAAACAATAATATACAGACCTAGTCTCCATATTGATCACTTATTAAAACAATAATATACAGACCTAGTGTCCATGTTGTTCACTTATTAAAACAATAATATACAGACCTAGTCTCCATGTTGATCACTTATTAAAACAATAATATACAGACCTAGTCTCCATGTTGATCACTTATTAAAACAATAATATACAAACCTAGTCTCCATGTTGATCACTTATTAAAACAATAATATACAGACCTAGTCTCCATGTTGATCACTTATTAAAACAATAATATACAGACCTAGTGTCCATGTTGACCACATATTAAAACAATAATATACAGACCTAGTCTCCATGTTGATCACTAGGACAATAATATACAGACATAGTCTCCATGTTGATCACTTATTAAAACAATAATATACAGACATAGTCTCCATGTTGATCACTTATTAAAACAATAATATACAGACCCAGTATCCATGTTGACCACTTATTAAAACAATAATATACAGATCTAGTCTCCATGTTGATCACTTATTAAAACAATAATATACAGACCCAGTATCCATGTTGACCACTTAATTAAAACAATAATATACAGACCTAGTCTCCATGTTGATCACTTATTAAAACAATGATATACAGACCTAGTCTCCATGTTGATCACTTATTAAAACAATAATATACAGATCTAGTCTCCATATTGATCACTTATTAAAACAATAATATACAGATCTAGTCTCCATGTTGATCACTTATTAAAACAATAATATACAGATCTAGTCTCCATGTTGATCGCTTATTAAAACAATAATATACAGATCTAGTCTCCATGTTGATCACTTATTAAAACAATAATATACAGACCTAGTCTCCATGTTGATCACTTATTAAAACAATAATATACAGACCTAGTCTCCATGTTGATCACTTATTAAAACAATAATATACAGACCTAGTCTCCATATTGATCACTTATTAAAACAATAATATACAGACCTAGTGTCCATGTTGACCACATATTAAAACAATAATATACAGACCTAGTCTCTGTGTTGACAACTTATTAAAACAATAATATACAGACCTAGTCTCCACGTTGATCACTTATTAAAACAATAATATAGACACCTAGTCTCCATGTTGATCATATGTTAAAACAATAATATACAGATCTAGTCTCCATGTTGATCACTTATTAAAACAATAATATACAGACCTAGTCTACATGTTGACCACTTATTAAAATAATAATATACAGACCTAGTCTCCACGTTGATCACTTATTAAAACAATAATATAGACACCCAGTCTCCATGTTGATCATATGATAAAACAATAATATACAGATCTAGTCTCCATGTTGATCACTTATTAAAACAATAATATACAGACATAGTCTCCATGTTGATCACTTATTAAAACAATAATATACAGACCTAGCCTCCATGTTGATCACCTATTAAAATAATAATATTCGGATCTAGTCTCCATGTTGACCTCTTTTTAAAACAATAATATACAGACATAGTCTCCACGGTGATCTCTTATTAAAACAATAATATACAGATCTAGTCTCCATTTTGATCACTTATTAAAACAATAATATACAGATGTAGTCTCCATGTTGTTCACTAAGACAGTAATATACAGACCTAGGCTTCATGTTGATGTTTTATTAAAACAATAATATACAGACCTAGTTTCCATGTTGATCACTTATTAAAACAATAATATACAGACCTAGCCTCCATGTTGATCACCTATTAAAACAATAATATACAGACCTAGTTTCCATGTTGACCACTTATTAAAACAATAATATACAGACCTGGTCTCCATGTTGATCACTTATTAAAACAATAATATACAGACCACTTAGTCTCCATGTTGATCAATAGGAGAATAATATACAGACCTGGTCTCCATGTTGATCACTTTTTAAAACAATAATATACAGACCACTTACTCTCCATGTTGATCAATAGGACAATAATATACAGACCTAGTCTCCATGTTGATCACTTATTAAAACAATAATGTACAGATCTATTCACCATGTTGATCACTTATTAAAAGAATAATATACAGACCTAGACTCCATGTTGATTACTTATTAAAACAATAATATACAGACCTGGTCTCTATGTTGATTACTTATTAAAACAGTAATATACAGATCTTTTCTCCATGTTGATCACTAGGACAATAATATTGAAACCTAGTCTCCATGTTGATCACTTATTAAAACAATAATATTTTGATCTAGTGTCCATGTTGATCCCAAGGAGAATAATATACAGACCTAGTCTCCATGTTGATCCCAAGGACAAGAATATACAGACCTAGTCTCCATGTTGATCACTTATTAAAACAATAATATACACACCTAGTCTCCATGTTGATCACCTATTAAGACAATAATATACAAACCTAGTGTCCATGTTGATCAATTAATAAAACAATAATATACAGACATAGTCTCTGTGTTGACCACTTATTAAAACAATAATATACAGACCTAGTCTCCATGTTGATCATATATTAAAACAATAATATACAGATCTAGTCTCCATATTGATCACTTATTAAAACAATAATATACAGACCTAGTGTCCATGTTGACCACATATTAAAACAATAATATACAGACCTAGTCTCCATGTTGATCACTAGGACAATAATATACAGACATAGTCTCCATGTTGATCACTTATTAAAACAATAATATACAGACATAGTCTCCATGTTGATCACTTATTAAAACAATAATATACAGACCCAGTATCCATGTTGACCACTTATTAAAACAATAATATACAGATCTAGTCTCCATGTTGATCACTTATTAAAACAATAATATACAGACCCAGTATCCATGTTGACCACTTATTAAAACAATAATATACAGACCTAGTCTCCATGTTGATCACTTATTAAAACAATAATATACAGACCTAGTCTCCATATTGATCACTTATTAAAACAATAATATACAGACCTAGTGTCCATGTTGATCACTTATTAAAACAATAATATACAGACCTAGTCTCCATGTTGATCACTTATTAAAACAATAATATACAGACCTAGTCTCCATGTTGATCACTTATTAAAACAATAATATACAGACCTAGTCTCCATGTTGATCACTTATTAAAACAATAATATACAGATCTAGTCTCCATGTTGATCACTTATTAAAACAATAATATACAGATCTAGTCTCCATGTTGATCACTTATTAAAACAATAATATACAGATCTAGTCTCCATGTTGATCACTTATTAAAACAATAATATACAGATCTAGTCTCCATGTTGATCACTTATTAAAACAATAATATACAGACCTAGTCTCCATGTTGTTCACTTATTAAAACAATAATATACAGACCTAGTCTCCATGTTGATCACTTATTAAAACAATAATATACAGACCTAGTCTCCATGTTGATCACTTATTAAAACAATAATATACAGAACTAGTCTCCATGTTGATCACTTATTAAAACAATAATATACAGATCTAGTTTCCATGTTGATCACTTATTAAAACAATAATATACAGACCTAGTCTCCATGTTGATCACTTATTAAAACAATAATATACAGACCTAGTCTCCATGTTGATCACTTATTAAAACAATAATATACAGACCTAGTCTCCATGTTGATCACTTATTAAAACAATAATATACAGACCACTAGTCTCCATGTTGATCAATTAAAACAATAATATACAGACCTAGTCTCCATGTTGATCACTTATTAAAACAATAATATACAGATCTATTCTCCATGTTGATCACTTATTAAAACAATAATATACAGACCTAGTCTCCATGTTGATTCACTTATTAAAACAATAATATACAGACCTAGTCTCCATGTTGATCACTTATTAAAACAATAATATACAGATCTAGTCTCCATGTTGATCACTTATTAAAACAATAATATACAGACCTAGTCTCCATGTTGATCACTTATTAAAACAATAATATACAGACCTAGTTTCCATGTTGATCACTTATTAAAACAATAATATACAGACCTAGTATCCATGTTGTTCACTTATTAAAACAATAATATACAGATCTAGTATCCATGTTGTTCACTTATTAAAACAATAATATACAGACCTAGTCTCCATGTTGATCACTTATTAAAACAATAATATACAGACCCAGTATCCATGTTGTTCACTTATTAAAACAATAATATACAGATCTAGTATCCATGTTGTTCACTTATTAAAACAATAATATACAGACCCAGTATCCATGTTGTTCACTTATTAAAACAATAATATACAGATCTAGTATCCATGTTGTTCACTTATTAAAACAATAATATACAGACCTAGTCTCCATATTGATCACTTATTAAAACAATAATATACAGACCTAGTGTCCATGTTGTTCACTTATTAAAACAATAATATACAGACCTAGTCTCCATGTTGATCACTTATTAAAACAATAATATACAGACCTAGTCTCCATGTTGATCACTTATTAAAACAATAATATACAAACCTAGTCTCCATGTTGATCACTTATTAAAACAATAATATACAGACCTAGTCTCCATATTGATCACTTATTAAAACAATAATATACAGACCTAGTGTCCATGTTGACCACTTATTAAAACAATAATATACAGACCTAGTCTCCATGTTGATCACTAGGACAATAATATACAGACATAGTCTCCATGTTGATCACTTATTAAAACAATAATATACAGACATAGTCTCCATGTTGATCACTTATTAAAACAATAATATACAGACCCAGTATCCATGTTGACCACTTAATAAAACAATAATATACAGATCTAGTCTCCATGTTGATCACTTATTAAAACAATAATATACAGACCCAGTATCCATGTTGACCACTTAATAAAACAATAATATACAGACCTAGTCTCCATGTTGATCACTTATTAAAACAATAATATACAGACCTAGTCTCCATGTTTATCACTTATTAAAACAATAATATACAGACCTAGTCTCCATATTGATCACTTATTAAAACAATAATATACAGACCTAGTGTCCATGTTGACCACATATTAAAACAATAATATACAGACCCAGTCTCTGTGTTGACAACTTATTAAAACAATAATATACAGACCTAGTCTCCATGTTGATCACTTATTAAAACAATAATATACAGACCTAGTCTCCATATTGATCATTTATTAAAACAATAATATACAGATCTAGTCTCCATGTTGATCACTTATTAAAACAATAATATACAGATCTAGTCTCCATATTGATCACTTATTAAAACAATAATATACAGATCTAGTCTCCATGTTGATCGCTTATTAAAACAATAATATACAGATCTAGTCTCCATGTTGATCACTTATTAAAACAATAATATACAGATCTAGTCTCCATGTTGATCACTTATTAAAACAATAATATACAGACCTAGTCTCCATGTTGATCACTTATTAAAACAATAATATACAGACCTAGTCTCCATGTTGATCACTTATTAAAACAGTAATATACAGACCTAGTCTCCATATTGATCACTTATTAAAACAATAATATACAGACCTAGTGTCCATGTTGACCACATATTAAAACAATAATATACAGACCTAGTCTCTGTGTTGACAACTTATTAAAACAATAATATACAGACCTAGTCTCCACGTTGATCACTTATTAAAACAATAATATAGACACCTAGTCTCCATGTTGATCATATGTTAAAACAATAATATACAGATCTAGTCTCCATGTTGATCACTTATTAAAACAATAATATACAGACCTAGTCTACATGTTGACCACTTATTAAAATAATAATATACAGACCTAGTCTCCACGTTGATCACTTATTAAAACAATAATATAGACACCCAGTCTCCATGTTGATCATATGATAAAACAATAATATACAGATCTAGTCTCCATGTTGATCACTTATTAAAACAATAATATACAGACATAGTCTCCATGTTGATCACTTATTAAAACAATAATATACAGACCTAGTCTCCATGTTGATCACCTATTAAAATAATAATATACAGATCTAGTCTCCATGTTGACCTCTTTTTAAAACAATAATATACAGACATAGTCTCCATGTTGATCTCTTATTAAAACAATAATATACAGATCTAGTCTCCATTTTGATCACTTATTAAAACAATAATATACAGATGTAGTCTCCATGTTGTTCACTAAGACAGTAATATACAGACCTAGGCTTCATGTTGATGTTTTATTAAAACAATAATATACAGACCTAGTTTCCATGTTGATCACTTATTAAAACAATAATATACAGAACTAGCCTCCATTTTGATCACCTATTAAAAGAATAATATTCAGACGTAGTTTCCATGTTGACCACTTTTTAAAACAATAATATACAGACCTAGTCTCCACGTTGATCACTTATTAAAACAATAATATACAGACCTAGTTTCCATGTTGACCACTTATTAAAACAATAATATACAGACCTGGTCTCCATGTTGATCACTTTTTAAAACGATAATATACAGACCACTTACTCTCCATGTTGATCAATAGGACAATAATATACAGACCTAGTCTCGATGTTGATCACTTATTAAAACAATAATGTACAGATCTATTCACCATGTTGATCACTTATTAAAAGAATAATATACAGACCTAGACTCCATGTTGATTACTTGTTAAAACAATAATATACAGACCTGGTCTCTATGTTGATTACTTATTAAAACAGTAATATACAGATCTTTTCTCCATGTTGATCACTAGGACAATAATATTGAAACCTAGTCTCCATGTTGATCACTTATTAAAACAATAATATTTTGATCTAGTGTCCATGTTGATCCCAAGGAGAATAATATACAGACCTAGTCTCCATGTTGATCCCAAGGACAAGAATATACAGACCTAGTCTCCATGTTGATCACTTATTAAAACAATAATATACACACCTAGTCTCCATGTTGATCACCTATTAAGACAATAATATACAAACCTAGTGTCCATGTTGATCAATTAATAAAACAATAATATACAGACATAGTCTCTGTGTTGATCACTAGGACAATAATATACAGATCTAGTATCCATGTTGTTCACTTATTAAAACAATAATATACAGACCCAGTATCTATGTTGTTCACTTATTAAAACAATAATATACAGATCTAGTATCCATGTTGACCACTTATTAAAACAATAATATACAGACCTAGTCTCCATTTTGATCACTTATTAAAACAATAATATACAGACCTAGTCTCCTTGTTGATCATATGTTAAAACAATAATATATAGAGATCTAGTCTCCATATTGATCACTTATTAAAACAATAATATACAGACATAGTCTCCATGTTGTTCACTTATTAAAACAATAATATACAGACCTAGTGTCCATGTTGATCACTAGGACAATAATATACAGATCTAGTATCCATGTTGTTCACTTATTAAAACAATAATATACAGACCCAGTATCCATGTTGTTCACTTTTTAAAACAATAATATACAGATCTAGTATCCATGTTGTTCACTTATTAAAACAATAATATACAGACCTAGTCTCCATATTGATCACTTATTAAAACAATAATATACAGACCCAGTATCCATGTTGTTCACTTATTAAAACAATAATATACAGACCCAGTATCCATGTTGACCACTTATTAAAACATTAATATACAGATCTAGTCTCCATGTTGATCACTTATTAAAACAATAATATACAGACCCAGTATCCATGTTGATCACTTATTAAAACAATAATATACAGATCTAGTCTCCATGTTGTTCACTTATTAAAACAATAATATACAGACCCAGTATCCATGTTGACCACTTAATAAAACAATAATATACAGACCTAGTCTCCATGTTGTTCACTTATTAAAACAATAATATACAGACCTAGTCTCCATATTGATCACTTATTAAAACAATAATATACAGACATAGTCTCCATGTTGTTCACTTATTAAAACACTAATATACAGACCTAGTCTCCATGTTGATCACTAGGACAATAATATACAGATCTAGTATCCATGTTGTTCACTTATTAAAACAATAATATACAGACCCAGTATCTATGTTGTTCACTTATTAAAACAATAATATACAGATCTAGTATCCATGTTGACCACTTATTAAAACAATAATATACAGACCTAGTCTCCATTTTGATCACTTATTAAAACAATAATATACAGATCTAGTCTCCATGTTGATCACTTATTAAAATAATAATATACAGATCTAGTCTCCATATTGATCACTTATTAAAACAATAATATACAGATCTAGTCTCCATGTTGATCACTTATTAAAACAATAATATACAGATCTAGTCTCCATATTAATCACTTATTAAAACAATAATATACAGATCTAGTCTCCATGTTGATCACTTATTAAAACAATAATATACAGATCTAGTCTCCATGTTGATCACTTATTAAAACAATAATATACAGATCTAGTCTCCATGTTGATCGCTTATTAAAACAATAATATACAGATCTAGTCTCCATGTTGATCGCTTATTAAAACAATAATATACAGATCTAGTCTCCATGTTGATCACTTATTAAAACAATAATATACAGATCTAGGCTCCATGTTGTTCACTTATTAAAACAATAATATACAGACCCAGTATCCATGTTGTTCACTTATTAAAACAATAATATACAGACCCAGTATCCATGTTGATCACTTATTAAAACAATAATATACAGATCTAGTATCCATGTTGTTCACTTATTAAAACAATAATATACAGACCCAGTATCCATGTTGTTCACTTATTAAAACAATAATATACAGATCTAGTATCCATGTTGTTCACTTATTAAAACAATAATATACAGACCTAGTTTCCATATTGATCACTTATTAAAACAATAATATACAGACCCAGTATCCATGTTGTTCACTTATTAAAACAATAATATACAGACCTAGTCTCCATATTGATCACTTATTAAAACAATAATATACAGACCCAGTATCCATGTTGTTCACTTATTAAAACAATAATATACAGATCTAGTATCCATGTTGTTCACTTATTAAAACAATAATATACAGACCCAGTATCCATGTTGTTCACTTATTAAAACAATAATATACAGATCTAGTATCCATGTTGTTCACTTATTAAAACAATAATATACAGACCTAGTCTCCATATTGATCACTTATTAAAACAATAATATACAGACCTAGTGTCCATGTTGTTCACTTATTAAAACAATAATATATAGACCTAGTCTCCATGTTGATCACTTATTAAAACAATAATATACAGACCTAGTCTCCATGTTGATCACTTATTAAAACAATAATATACAAACCTAGTCACCATGTTGATCACTTATTAAAACAATAATATACAGACCTAGTCTCCATATTGATCACTTATTAAAACAATAATATACAGACCTAGTGTCCATGTTGACCACATATTAAAACAATAATATACAGACCTAGTCTCCATGTTGATCACTAGGACAATAATATACAGACATAGTCTCCATGTTGATCACTTATTAAAACAATAATATACAGACATAGTCTCCATGTTGATCACTTATTAAAACAATAATATACAGACCCAGTATCCATGTTGACCACTTAATAAAACAATAATATACAGATCTAGTCTCCATGTTGATCACTTATTAAAACAATAATATACAGACCCAGTATCCATGTTGACCACTTAATAAAACAATAATATACAGACCTAGTCTCCATGTTGATCACTTATTAAAACAATGATATACAGACCTAGTCTCCATGTTTATCACTTATTAAAACAATAATATACAGACCTAGTCTCCATATTGATCACTTATTAAAACAATAATATACA
The DNA here is from genome assembly GCF_004210375.1 of Tachypleus tridentatus. NCBI lineage: Eukaryota > Metazoa > Arthropoda > Merostomata > Xiphosura > Limulidae > Tachypleus > Tachypleus tridentatus. Next base: position 6,041,722 of record NC_134837.1, read on the forward strand.
GACCTAGTGTCCATGTTGACCACATATTAAAACAATAATATACAGACCCAGTCTCTGTGTTGACAACTTATTAAAACAATAATATACAGACCTAGTCTCCACGTTGATCACTTATTAAAACAATAATATACAGACCTAGTCTCCATATTAATCATTTATTAAAACAATAATATACAGATCTAGTCTCCATGTTGATCACTTATTAAAACAATAATATACAGACCCAGTATCCATGTTGTTCACTTTTTAAAACAATAATATACAGATCTAGTATCCATGTTGTTCACTTATTAAAACAATAATATACAGACCTAGTCTCCATATTGATCACTTATTAAAACAATAATATACAGACCCAGTATCCATGTTGTTCACTTATTAAAACAATAATATACAGACCCAGTATCCATGTTGATCACTTATTAAAACAATAATATACAGATCTAGTCTCCATGTTGATCACTTATTAAAACAATAATATACAGACCCAGTATCCATGTTGATCACTTATTAAAACAATAATATACAGATCTAGTCTCCATGTTGTTCACTTATTAAAACAATAATATACAGACCCAGTATCCATGTTGACCACTTAATAAAACAATAATATACAGACCTAGTCTCCATGTTGTTCACTTATTAAAACAATAATATACAGACCTAGTCTCCATATTGATCACTTATTAAAACAATAATATACAGACATAGTCTCCATGTTGTTCACTTATTAAAACAATAATATACAGACCTAGTCTCCATGTTGATCACTAGGACAATAATATACAGATCTAGTATCCATGTTGTTCACTTATTAAAACAATAATATACAGACCCAGTATCCATGTTGATCACTTATTAAAACAATAATATACAGATCTAGTATCCATGTTGACCACTTATTAAAACAATAATATACAGACCTAGTCTCCATTTTGATCACTTATTAAAACAATAATATACAGATCTAGTCTCCATGTTGATCACTTATTAAAACAATAATATACAGATCTAGTCTCCATGTTGATCACTTATTAAAACAATAATATACAGATCTAGTCTCCATGTTGATCACTTATTAAAACAATAATATACAGATCTAGTCTCCATGTTGATCACTTATTAAAACAATAATATACAGATCTAGTCTCCATGTTGATCACTTATTAAAACAATAATATACAGATCTAGTCTCCATGTTGATCACTTATTAAAACAATAATATACAGATCTAGTCTCCATGTTGATCACTTATTAAAACAATAATATACAGATCTAGTCTCCATGTTGATCGCTTATTAAAACAATAATATACAGATCTAGTCTCCATGTTGATCACTTATTAAAACAATAATATACAGATCTAGGCTCCATGTTGTTCACTTATTAAAACAATAATATACAGACCCAGTATCCATGTTGATCACTTATTAAAACAATAATATACAGACCTAGTATCCATGTTGATCACTTATTAAAACAATAATATACAGATCTAGTATCCATGTTGTTCACTTATTAAAACAATAATATACAGACCCAGTATCCATGTTGTTCACTTATTAAAACAATAATATACAGATCTAGTATCCATGTTGTTCACTTATTAAAACAATAATATACAGACCTAGTTTCCATGTTGATCACTTATTAAAACAATAATATACAGACCCAGTATCCATGTTGTTCACTTATTAAAACAATAATATACAGACCTAGTCTCCATATTGATCACTTATTAAAACAATAATATACAGACCCAATATCCATGTTGTTCACTTATTAAAACAATAATATACAGATCTAGTCTCCATGTTGATCACTTATTAAAACAATAATATACAGACCCAGTATCCATGTTGTTCACTTATTAAAACAATAATATACAGATCTAGTATCCATGTTGTTCACTTATTAAAACAATAATATACAGACCTAGTCTCCATGTTGATCACTTATTAAAACAATAATATACAGACCTAGTGTCCATGTTGTTCACTTATTAAAACAATAATATACAGACCTAGTCTCCATGTTGATCACTTATTAAAACAATAATATACAGACCTAGTCTCCATGTTGATCACTTATTAAAACAATAATATACAGACCTAGTCTCCATGTTGATCACTTATTAAAACAATAATATACAGACCTAGTCTCCATATTGATCACTTATTAAAACAATAATATACAGACCTAGTGTCCATGTTGACCACATATTAAAACAATAATATACAGACCTAGTCTCCATGTTGATCACTAGGACAATAATATACAGACATAGTCTCCATGTTGATCACTTATTAAAACAATAATATACAGACATAGTCTCCATGTTGATCACTTATTAAAACAATAATATACAGACCCAGTATCCATGTTGACCACTTAATAAAACAATAATATACAGATCTAGTCTCCATGTTGATCACTTATTAAAACAATAATATACAGACCCAGTATCCATGTTGACCACTTAATAAAACAATAATATACAGACCTAGTCTCCATGTTGATCACTTATTAAAACAATAATATACAGACCTAGTCTCCATGTTTATCACTTATTAAAACAATAATATACAGACCTAGTCTCCATATTGATCACTTATTAAAACAATAATATACAGACCTAGTGTCCATGTTGACCACATATTAAAACAATAATATACAGACCCAGTCTCTGTGTTGACAACTTATTAAAACAATAATATACAGACCTAGTCTGCACGTTGATCACTTATTAAAACAATAATATACAGACCTAGTCTCCATATTGATCATTTATTAAAACAATAATATACAGATCTAGTCTCCATGTTGATCACTTATTAAAACAATAATATACAGATCTAGTCTCCATATTGATCACTTATTAAAACAATAATATACAGATCTAGTCTCCATGTTGATCACTTATTAAAACAATAATATACAGATCTAGTCTCCATGTTGATCGCTTATTAAAACAATAATATACAGATCTAGTCTCCATGTTGATCACTTATTAAAACAATAATATACAGACCTAGTCTCCATGTTGATCACTTATTAAAACAATAATATACAGACCTAGTCTCCATGTTGATCACTTATTAAAACAATAATATACAGACCTAGTCTCCATGTTGACCACTTATTAAAACAATAATATACAGACCTAGTCTCCATGTTGATCACTTATTAAAACAATAATATACAGACCTAGTCTCTGTGTTGACAACTTATTAAAACAATAATATACAGACCTAGTCTCCACGTTGATCACTTATTAAAACAATAATATAGACACCTAGTCTCCATGTTGATCATATATTAAAACAATAATATACAGATCTAGTCTCCATGTTGATCACTTATTAAAACAATAATATACAGACCTAGTCTCCATGTTGATCACTTATTAAAACAATAATATACAGACCTAGTCTCCATGTTGATCACTTATTAAAACAATAATATACAGATCTAGTCTCCATGTTGACCACTTTTTAAAACAATAATATACAGACCTAGTCTCCATGTTGATCACTTATTAAAACAATAATATAGACACCCAGTCTCCATGTTGATCATATGATAAAACAATAATATACAGATCTAGTCTCCATGTTGATCACTTATTAAACAATAATATACAGACATAGTCTCCATGTTGATCACTTATTAAAACAATAATATACAGACCTAGTCTCCATGTTGATCACCTATTAAAATAATAATATTCAGATCTAGTCTCCATGTTGACCTCTTTTTAAAACAATAATATACAGACATAGTCTCCATGTTGATCTCTTATTAAAACAATAATATACAGATCTAGTCTCCATTTTGATCACTTATTAAAACAATAATATACAGATGTAGTCTCCATGTTGTTCACTAAGACAATAATATACAGACCTAGGCTCCATGTTGATGTTTTATTAAAACAATAATATACAGACCTAGTTTCCATGTTGATCACTTATTAAAACAATAATATACAGACCTAGTCTCCATGTTGATCACTTATTAAAACAATAATATACAGACCTAGTTTCCATGTTGACCACTTATTAAAACAATAATATACAGACCTAGTCTCCATGTTGATCACTTTTAAAACAATAATATACAGACCACTTACTCTCCATGTTGATCAATAGGAGAATAATATACAGACCTGGTCTCCATGTTGATCACTTTTAAAACAATAATATACAGACCACTTACTCTCCATGTTGATCAATAGGACAATAATATACAGACCTAGTCTCCATGTTGATCACTTATTAAAACAATAATGTACAGATCTATTCACCATGTTGATCACTTATTAAAACAATAATATACAGACCTAGACTCCATGTTGATTACTTGTTAAAACAATAATATACAGACCTGGTCTCTATGTTGATTACTTATTAAAACAGTAATATACAGATCTTTTCTCCATGTTGATCACTAGGACAATAATATTGAAACCTAGTCTCCATGTTGATCACTTATTAAAACAATAATATTTTGATCTAGTGTCCATGTTGATCCCAAGGAGAATAATATACAGACCTAGTCTCCATGTTGATCCCAAGGACAAGAATATACAGACCTAGTCTCCATGTTGATCACTTATTAAAACAATAATATACAGACCTAGTCTCCATGTTGATCACCTATTAAAACAATAATATACAAACCTAGTGTCCATGTTGATCAATTAATAAAACAATAATATACAGACATAGTCTCTGTGTTGACCACTTATTAAAACAATAATATACAGACCTAGTCTCCTTGTTGATCATATGTTAAAACAATAATATACAGATCTAGTCTCCATATTGATCACTTATTAAAACAATAATATACAGACCTAGTCTCCATGTTGACCACTTATTAAAACAATAATATACAGACCTAGTCTCCATGTTGATCACTAGGACAATAATATACAGACATAGTCTTCATGTTGATCACTTATTAAAACAATAATATACAGACATAGTCTCCATGTTGATCACTTATTAAAACAATAATATACAGACCCAGTATCCATGTTGACCACTTATTAAAACAATAATATACAGATCTAGTCTCCATGTTGATCACTTATTAAAACAATAATATACAGACCCAGTATCCATGTTGACCACTTATTAAAACAATAATATACAGACCTAGTCTCCATGTTGATCACTTATTAAAACAATAATATACAGACCTAGTCTCCATATTGATCACTTATTAAAACAATAATATACAGACCTAGTCTCCATGTTGACCACATATTAAAACAATAATATACAGACCTAGTCTCTGTGTTGACAACTTATTAAAACAATAATATACAGACCTAGTCTCCACGTTGATCACTTATTAAAACAATAAGATACAGACCTAGTCTCCATATTAATCATTTATTAAAACAATAATATACAGATCTAGTCTCCATGTTGATCACTTATTAAAACAATAATATACAGATCTAGTCTCCATATTGATCACTTATTAAAACAATAATATACAGATCTAGTCTCCATGTTGATCGCTTATTAAAACAATAATATACAGATCTAGTCTCCATTTTGATCACTTATTAAAACAATAATATACAGATGTAGTCTCCATGTTGTTCACTAAGACAGTAATATACAGACCTAGGCTTCATGTTGATGTTTTATTAAAACAATAATATACAGACCTAGTTTCCATGTTGATCACTTATTAAAACAATAATATACAGAACTAGCCTCCATTTTGATCACCTATTAAAAGAATAATATTCAGACGTAGTTTCCATGTTGACCACTTTTTAAAACAATAATATACAGACCTAGTCTCCACGTTGATCACTTATTAAAACAATAATATACAGACCTAGTTTCCATGTTGACCACTTATTAAAACAATAATATACAGACCTGGTCTCCATGTTGATCACTTTTTAAAACGATAATATACAGACCACTTACTCTCCATGTTGATCAATAGGACAATAATATACAGACCTAGTCTCGATGTTGATCACTTATTAAAACAATAATGTACAGATCTATTCACCATGTTGATCACTTATTAAAAGAATAATATACAGACCTAGACTCCATGTTGATTACTTGTTAAAACAATAATATACAGACCTGGTCTCTATGTTGATTACTTATTAAAACAGTAATATACAGATCTTTTCTCCATGTTGATCACTAGGACAATAATATTGAAACCTAGTCTCCATGTTGATCACTTATTAAAACAATAATATTTTGATCTAGTGTCCATGTTGATCCCAAGGAGAATAATATACAGACCTAGTCTCCATGTTGATCCCAAGGACAAGAATATACAGACCTAGTCTCCATGTTGATCACTTATTAAAACAATAATATACACACCTAGTCTCCATGTTGATCACTTATTAAAACAATAATATACAAACCTAGTGTCCATGTTGATCACTTAATAAAACAATAATATACAGACATAGTCTGTGTTGATCACTAGGACAATAATATACAGATCTAGTATCCATGTTGTTCACTTATTAAAACAATAATATACAGACCCAGTATCTATGTTGTTCACTTATTAAAACAATATTATACAGATCTAGTATCCATGTTGTTTACTTATTAAAACAATAATATACAGACCTAGTCTCCATTTTGATCACTTATTAAAACAATAATATACAGTCCTAGTGTCCATGTTGATCATATGTTAAAACAATAATATATAGAGATCTAGTCTCCATATTGATCACTTATTAAAACAATAATATACAGACCCAGTCTCCATGTTGTTCACTTATTAAAACAATAATATACAGACCTAGTGTCCATGTTGATCACTAGGACAATAATATACAGATCTAGTATCCATGTTGTTCACTTATTAAAACAATAATATACAGACCCAGTATCCATGTTGTTCACTTTTTAAAACAATAATATACAGATCTAGTATCCATGTTGTTCACTTATTAAAACAATAATATACAGACCTAGTCTCCATATTGATCACTTATTAAAACAATAATATACAGACCCAGTATCCATGTTGTTCACTTATTAAAACAATAATATACAGACCCAGTATCCATGTTGACCACTTATTAAAACATTAATATACAGATCTAGTCTCCATGTTGATCACTTATTAAAACAATAATATACAGACCCAGTATCCATGTTGATCACTTATTAAAACAATAATATACAGATCTAGTCTCCATGTTGTTCACTTATTAAAACAATAATATACAGACCCAGTATCCATGTTGACCACTTAATAAAACAATAATATACAGACCTAGTCTCCATGTTGTTCACTTATTAAAACAATAATATACAGACCTAGTCTCCATATTGATCACTTATTAAAACAATAATATACAGACATAGTCTCCATGTTGTTCACTTATTAAAACACTAATATACAGACCTAGTCTCCATGTTGATCACTAGGACAATAATATACAGATCTAGTATCCATGTTGTTCACTTATTAAAACAATAATATACAGACCCAGTATCTATGTTGTTCACTTATTAAAACAATAATATACAGATCTAGTATCCATGTTGACCACTTATTAAAACAATAATATACAGACCTAGTCTCCATTTTGATCACTTATTAAAACAATAATATACAGATCTAGTCTCCATGTTGATCACTTATTAAAATAATAATATACAGATCTAGTCTCCATATTGATCACTTATTAAAACAATAATATACAGATCTAGTCTCCATGTTGATCACTTATTAAAACAATAATATACAGATCTAGTCTCCATATTAATCACTTATTAAAACAATAATATACAGATCTAGTCTCCATGTTGATCACTTATTAAAACAATAATATACAGATCTAGTCTCCATATTGATCACTTATTAAAACAATAATATACAGATCTAGTCTCCATGTTGATCGCTTATTATAACAATAATATACAGATCTAGTCTCCATGTTGATCGCTTATTAAAACAATAATATACAGATCTAGTCTCCATGTTGATCACTTATTAAAACAATAATATACAGATCTAGGCTCCATGTTGTTCACTTATTAAAAAAATAATATACAGACCCAGTATCCATGTTGTTCACTTATTAAAACAATAATATACAGACCCAGTATCCATGTTGATCACTTATTAAAACAATAATATACAGATCTAGTATCCATGTTGTTCACTTATTAAAACAATAATATACAGACCCAGTATCCATGTTGTTCACTTATTAAAACAATAATATACAGATCTAGTATCCATGTTGTTCACTTATTAAAACAATAATATACAGACCTAGTTTCCATATTGATCACTTATTAAAACAATAATATACAGACCCAGTATCCATGTTGTTCACTTATTAAAACAATAATATACAGACCTAGTCTCCATATTGATCACTTATTAAAACAATAATATACAGACCCAATATCCATGTTGTTCACTTATTAAAACAATAATATACAGATCTAGTATCCATGTTGTTCACTTATTAAAACAATAATATACAGACCCAGTATCCATGTTGTTCACTTATTAAAACAATAATATACAGATCTAGTATCCATGTTGTTCACTTATTAAAACAATAATATACAGACCTAGTCTCCATATTGATCACTTATTAAAACAATAATATACAGACCTAGTGTCCATGTTGTTCACTTATTAAAACAATAATATATAGACCTAGTCTCCATGTTGATCACTTATTAAAACAATAATATACAGACCTAGTCTCCATGTTGATCACTTATTAAAACAATAATATACAAACCTAGTCACCATGTTGATCACTTATTAAAACAATAATATACAGACCTAGTCTCCATATTGATCACTTATTAAAACAATAATATACAGACCTAGTGTCCATGTTGACCACATATTAAAACAATAATATACAGACCTAGTCTCCATGTTGATCACTAGGACAATAATATACAGACATAGTCTCCATGTTGATCACTTATTAAAACAATAATATACAGACATAGTCTCCATGTTGATCACTTATTAAAACAATAATATACAGACCCAGTATCCATGTTGACCACTTAATAAAACAATGATATACAGATCTAGTCTCCATGTTGATCACTTATTAAAACAATAATATACAGACCCAGTATCCATGTTGACCACTTAATAAAACAATAATATACAGACCTAGTCTCCATGTTGATCACTTATTAAAACAATGATATACAGACCTAGTCTCCATGTTTATCACTTATTAAAACAATAATATACAGACCTAGTCTCCATATTGATCACTTATTAAAACAATAATATACAGACCTAGTGTCCATGTTGACCACATATTAAAACAATAATATACAGACCCAGTCTCTGTGTTGACAACTTATTAAAACAATAATATACAGACCTAGTCTCCACGTTGATCACTTATTAAAACAATAATATACAGACCTAGTCTCCATATTAATCATTTATTAAAACAATAATATACAGATCTAGTCTCCATGTTGATCACTTATTAAAACAATAATATACAGATCTAGTCTCCATATTGATCACTTATTAAAACAATAATATACAGATCTAGTCTCCATGTTGATCGCTTATTAAAACAATAATATACAGATCTAGTCTCCATGTTGATCGCTTATTAAAACAATAATATACAGATCTAGTCTCCATGTTGATCACTTATTAAAACAATAATATACAAACCTAGTCTCCATGTTGATCACTTATTAAAACAATAATATACAGACCTAGTCTCTATGTTGATCACTTATTAAAACAGTAATATACAGACCTAGTCTCCATATTGATCACTTATTAAAACAATAATATACAGACCTAGTGTCCATGTTGACCACATATTAAAACAATAATATACAGACCTAGTCTCTGTGTTGACAACTTATTAAAACAATAATATACAGACCTAGTCTCCACGTTGATCACTTATTAAAACAATAATATAGACACCTAGTCTCCATGTTGATCATATGTTAAAACAATAATATACAGATCTAGTCTCCATGTTGATCACTTATTAAAACAATAATATACAGACCTAGTCTACATGTTGACCACTTATTAAAATAATAATATACAGACCTAGTCTCCACGTTGATCACTTATTAAAACAATAATATAGACACCCAGTCTCCATGTTGATCATATGATAAAACAATAATATACAGATCTAGTCTCCATGTTGATCACTTATTAAAACAATAATATACAGACATAGTCTCCATGTTGATCACTTATTAAAACAATAATATACAGACCTAGCCTCCATGTTGATCACCTATTAAAATAATAATATTCGGATCTAGTCTCCATGTTGACCTCTTTTTAAAACAATAATATACAGACATAGTCTCCACGGTGATCTCTTATTAAAACAATAATATACAGATCTAGTCTCCATTTTGATCACTTATTAAAACAATAATATACAGATGTAGTCTCCATGTTGTTCACTAAGACAGTAATATACAGACCTAGGCTTCATGTTGATGTTTTATTAAAACAATAATATACAGACCTAGTTTCCATGTTGATCACTTATTAAAACAATAATATACAGACCTAGCCTCCATGTTGATCACCTATTAAAACAATAATATACAGACCTAGTTTCCATGTTGACCACTTATTAAAACAATAATATACAGACCTGGTCTCCATGTTGATCACTTTTTAAAACGATAATATACAGACCACTTACTCTCCATGTTGATCAATAGGAGAATAATATACAGACCTGGTCTCCATGTTGATCACTTTTTAAAACGATAATATACAGACCACTTACTCTCCATGTTGATCAATAGGACAATAATATACAGACCTAGTCTCGATGTTGATCACTTATTAAAACAATAATGTACAGATCTATTCACCATGTTGATCACTTATTAAAAGAATAATATACAGACCTAGACTCCATGTTGATTACTTGTTAAAACAATAATATACAGACCTGGTCTCTATGTTGATTACTTATTAAAACAGTAATATACAGATCTTTTCTCCATGTTGATCACTAGGACAATAATATTGAAACCTAGTCTCCATGTTGATCACTTATTAAAACAATAATATTTTGATCTAGTGTCCATGTTGATCCCAAGGAGAATAATATACAGACCTAGTCTCCATGTTGATCCCAAGGACAAGAATATACAGACCTAGTCTCCATGTTGATCACTTATTAAAACAATAATATACACACCTAGTCTCCATGTTGATCACCTATTAAGACAATAATATACAAACCTAGTGTCCATGTTGATCAATTAATAAAACAATAATATACAGACATAGTCTCTGTGTTGACCACTTATTAAAACAATAATATACAGACCTAGTCTCCTTGTTGATCATATGTTAAAACAATAATATACAGATCTAGTCTCCATATTGATCACTTATTAAAACAATAATATACAGACCTAGTGTCCATGTTGACCACATATTAAAACAATAATATACAGACCTAGTCTCCATGTTGATCACTAGGACAATAATATACAGACATAGTCTTCATGTTGATCACTTATTAAAACAATAATATACAGACATAGTCTCCATGTTGATCACTTATTAAAACAATAATATACAGACCCAGTATCCATGTTGACCACTTAATAAAACAATGATATACAGATCTAGTCTCCATGTTGATCACTTATTAAAACAATAATATACAGACCCAGTATCCATGTTGACCACTTAATAAAACAATAATATACAGACCTAGTCTCCATGTTTATCACTTATTAAAACAATAATATACAGACCTAGTCTCCATATTGATCACTTATTAAAACAATAATATACAGACCTAGTGTCCATGTTGACCACATATTAAAAGAATAATATACAGACCTAGTCTCTGTGTTGACAACTTATTAAAACAATAATATACAGACCTAGTCTCCACGTTGATCACTTATTAAAACAATAAGATACAGACCTAGTCTCCATATTAATCATTTATTAAAACAATAATATACAGATCTAGTCTCCATGTTGATCACTTATTAAAACAATAATATACAGATCTAGTCTCCATATTGATCACTTATTAAAACAATAATATACAGATCTAGTCTCCATGTTGATCGCTTATTAAAACAATAATATACAGATCTAGTCTCCATGTTGATCACTTATTAAAACAATAATATACAGATCTAGTCTCCATGTTGATCACTTATTAAAACAATAATATACAGACCTAGTCTCCATGTTGATCACTTATTAAAACAATAATATACAGACCTAGTCTCCATGTTGATCACTTATTAAAACAGTAATATACAGACCTAGTCTCCATATTGATCACTTATTAAAACAATAATATACAGACCTAGTGTCCATGTTGACCACATATTAAAACAATAATATACAGACCTAGTCTCTGTGTTGACAACTTATTAAAACAATAATATACAGACCTAGTCTCCACGTTGATCACTTATTAAAACAATAATATAGACACCTAGTCTCCATGTTGATCATATGTTAAAACAATAATATACAGATCTAGTCTCCATGTTGATCACTTATTAAAACAATAATATACAGACCTAGTCTACATGTTGACCACTTATTAAAATAATAATATACAGACCTAGTCTCCACGTTGATCACTTATTAAAACAATAATATAGACACCCAGTCTCCATGTTGATCATATGATAAAACAATAATATACAGATCTAGTCTCCATGTTGATCACTTATTAAAACAATAATATACAGACATAGTCTCCATGTTGATCACTTATTAAACAATAATATACAGACTTAGCCTCCATGTTGATCACCTATTAAAATAATAATATTCGGATCTAGTCTCCATGTTGACCTCACTTTTAAAACAATAATATACAGACATAGTCTCCACGGTGATCTCTTATTAAAACAATAATATACAGATCTAGTCTCCATTTTGATCACTTATTAAAACAATAATATACAGATGTAGTCTCCATGTTGTTCACTAAGACAGTAATATACAGACCTAGGCTTCATGTTGATGTTTTATTAAAACAATAATATACAGACCTAGTTTCCATGTTGATCACTTATTAAAACAATAATATACAGACCTAGCCTCCATGTTGATCACCTATTAAAAGAATAATATTCAGACGTAGTTTCCATGTTGACCACTTTTTAAAACAATAATATACAGACCTAGTCTCCACGTTGATCACTTATTAAAACAATAATATACAGACCTAGTTTTCATGTTGACCACTTATTAAAACAATAATATACAGACCTGGTCTCCATGTTGATCACTTTTTAAAACGATAATAGACAGACCACTTACTCTCCATGTTGATCAATAGGAGAATAATATACAGACCTGGTCTCCATGTTGATCACTTTTTAAAATGATAATATACAGACCACTTACTCTCCATGTTGATCAATAGGACAATAATATACAGACCTAGTCTCGATGTTGATCACTTATTAAAACAATAATGTACAGATCTATTCACCATGTTGATCACTTATTAAAAGAATAATATACAGACCTAGACTCCATGTTGATTACTTGTTAAAACAATAATATACAGACCTGGTCTCTATGTTGATTACTTATTAAAACAGTAATATACAGATCTTTTCTCCATGTTGATCACTAAGACAATAATATTGAAACCTAGTCTCCATGTTGATCACTTATTAAAACAATAATATTTTGATCTAGTGTCCATGTTGATCCCAAGGAGAATAATATACAGACCTAGTCTCCATGTTGATCCCAAGGACAAGAATATACAGACCTAGTCTCCATGTTGATCACTTATTAAAACAATAATATACACACCTAGTCTCCATGTTGATCACCTATTAAGACAATAATATACAAACCTAGTGTCCATGTTGATCAATTAATAAAACAATAATATACAGACATAGTCTCTGTGTTGACCACTTATTAAAACAATAATATACAGACCTAGTCTCCTTGTTGATCATATGTTAAAACAATAATATACAGATCTAGTCTCCATGTTGATCACTTATTAAAACAATAATATACAGACCTAGTCTCCACGTTGACCACTAATTAAAACAATAATATACATACCTAGTCTACATGTTGACCACTTATTAAAACAATAATATACAGATTTAGTCTCCATGTTGATCATTTATTATAAGAATAATATACAGACCTAGTCTCCATGTTGATCACTTATTAAAACAATAATATATAGACCTAGTCTCCATATTGATCACTTATTAAAACAATAATGTACAGACCTAGTCTCCATATTCATCACTTTTTAAAACGATAATATTCAGACCAGTTAGTCTCCATGTTGATCACTAGTACAATAATATACAGACCTAGTCTCCATGTTGACCACTTATTAAAACAATAATATACAGACCTAGTCTCCATGTTGATAACTTATTAAAACAATAATATACAGATCTAGTCTCCATGTTGATCATTAGGACAATAGTATGGAGACCTAGTCTCCACGTTGATCACTTACTAAAACAATAATATACAGATCTAATCTCCATGTTGATCACTATGACAAAAATATACAGACCTAGTCTCCATGTTGATCACCTATTAAAACAATAATATACAGGTCTAGTCTCCATGTTGATCATTAGGACAATAGTATAGAGACCTAGTCTCCACGTTGATCACTTATTAAAACAATAATATACAGATCTAATCTCCATGTTGATCACTATGACAAAAATATACAGACCTATTCTCCATGTTGATCACCTATTAAAACAATAATATACAGACCTAGTCTCCATGTTGATCACTTATTAAAACAATAATATACAGATCTAGTCTCCATGTTGATTACTAGGACATAATATACAGATCAGTTAGTCTCCGTATTACAGATGTATTTCCGTACAAAGATCAGTTTCTTGTATAAAAAATATAAGTGTAGTGACACAAATGAGCTATTTGCTGTGTCCATCGAGGGGGTTGAACCCTTGATTTTAACTTTGTAAATAGTGTCCCACTGGGGACTCATCCATTCTTACACATTCTGAAACCACACGTCGCAATATCTCATTTAATGATTCCTCTATCTTTACCATAGACCTTGATTTCAACTTTAAATAATGTTTACGCGTATCAGAAGACCATCCAGCCCTTAACGATCACAAAGTTGTTTAAATCTACATTTGATTTATATTTTCACAAGTATCTCAGCCTCGATGTAATGTATGTGTATGTTATTTTTTCCGCCCATTTACCACTTTATTTATACCTACGTAAACTAATAATTATGTTATTATAGTATAATTTTAGTAATAATCATCTTTGTAACACAGTTTTGTGTTTTCACTGAATAAGTTATTTCGAAACGTTAGAACTTTATTATCAACCATCTTCATGTTCGTCATCACATTATTCGATCTCCCGACATACTTTTCAGCTCTTGACTCAGAAAACAACATTATTTATTTTGAAAAAGTAACCAGTGGCTGCTAAAGAAACATGCCAGTTCCTGTAGTTTAAAAACAATGATTTATTTTACTTGTCAGTATCGTTATTTTAACTTGTCGTCCATCTAAGTACTAACAAACTATAGAGAGAACCAGACGTGTGCCTTAACTTATATCGTTCGGACATTTTTATACTCATTAAAGTAACAGCCATTACATTAGAAGATAAAATCAGATAATAAACTCTGTGCTTTGTTTATACAGCACATAAATATTTATTACGCTAAACTGAGATCAATTATTTATTTTGTGTTGGTTCTATTTCTTCGCATGAAAAGTTAGATTAGTAGTGAGTCAAGAAACAACGGAACCCATTATAAACCTTTCTGGTTAAGGTTAAAGAATGCACATTATATATCATTCTTGTTTCTAATAGTTTTAACATAAGTAATCTGTAGAGAAGTAGTTGGAGTACAGGTGAAATAACAAAATATAGGTAATTCTGTTTCTAACTTTTCCCTAACGTTAAAACATCAGTCATACATAAAGGTTCCAATATTCAGATGAAAGACATGTTGTTTTCAATAATTCTCTTAGTATTATATTAGATAACGGGGTCCAACCCCCATGACCTCTCACATGTCTTCCTGTATCACTTTGTCAAGTTTGGTGGTGATTGATGAATAAATGTAGAAACCTATAAAGAACAGACATGAAATGATAGATATACGACCATGTATTTTTACCTGGACACACAGTTTAGTAGATGAACTTAAAAAGTGTATTAAGTAAAATATTTGATACAGTATTTGATTTTTTAACATTTCAAACCCAATCAATTGTATTCAACGTTGTTAATTTATTTCTTCATAACGTACTTATTTAACGGTTACTTTAGGTGTTCCTGATGACTGGACCTGTCTCGTAGACCTGCATAGGAAGGGTAAATGTTAAAGAATAGCCACTGCAATGACATGTCACTAAATCCAAGTAACCCTGTTTCTCAGGTTTGTAAATTACATTTCACAATAGCTACAGTAAGGTGTTAAAGTGTTAATATAAGAGAATATTCCCAGGTTTATAAATTACATTTCACAATAGCTACAGTAAGGTGTTAAAGTGTTAATATAAGAGAATATTCCTAGGTTTATAAATTACATTTCACAATAGATACAATAAGGTGTTAAAGTGTTAATATAAGAGAATATTCCCAGGTTTGTAAATTACATTTCACAATAGCTACAGTAAGGTGTTAAAGTGTTAAGATAATAGAATATTTAGTCATTTTTTCATTTTATTAGACTAATTCTTCCATGTCATTACAGAATGTAAATTTGAACCTTATGGTAATATTTCACTGATTCCTGATAACAATTGAATGAACCAGGATAACAATACTTATCATTATTTAGAATTCCCAGATACTTGTACCAAAGACATGCCATAAGGGTTTTGCTTGAATGAACATATTGATAAACTGTGCGGTTTGAAATATGGTATGTCACGCAGTGTCTTAACTGTATAGAAAGATGCTAGCAATGAGCTAGCATATCCTACCAGTATATTCTAGAAGAAATTGATTTAATAGCACTCTAGAAATAAACCTTAATAAAAACAGTGTTTAACATTATATATTATTTTTGACGTCATGCCACGGCCCAATAAACATGTAGAATTATCAGTAGAATAGAGATCTCGCATAAAGGCTTCACATATGAGTGTTTGTTGGAATCTTCGTTAAATTGCTGCAGACTTGAAATGTTTCCCAAACACTGTCAAATACACACAAGATAGTAAGACAGAGACATTTGAAAATAGGAAAGGAAGATGTAGAACACCTAAACTCAGTGATGCTGATAGTAAACATCTTTGTTTATGTAGAAATCTGGCACTGACCTCAAGTATGAGACAAACGACCATGTACCAAATGACAGAAAAGTGTCCAGATTTACAGAGTCAAAACGACTCAACGGGAATGAAATATTGGTTATTTAACAGATAAAAAAAACTTTAGTTCTATCTCCAAATATTGTCAAGAGACTGGGAATGGGTGTCATAGGCGGATAAGTCCAAGTTTGAAATATTTGATTCAAAACATAGTTTATACGTCCAGTGGAAGAAACATGAAAGATATTAGGTTGTCAAGAAATAAATGTCGAAATTCTCATGACGACATTTAGAAGCTGAATATTGAGTAACTTTTCATTGGTTGGTTGGTTTAATCCAACATTTGTCCCTTAAAAAGTGTCTTAATTGTTTGCTGTTACAACTCTACTCAGAGTAAGTTTTGCAACACTTTCTGACTTTCATCTGATTTTCTTCCACCACTTCAAACTAGGACGGAAAGCTACCGAGACTACACGAAACATCATTCAGGCATTCGGCCATGGACCTATTACTGAGCGCACAGTTCAGTGTTAGTTCCAATGGTTTCGACACGGAGATGAAAGTCTTAAAGACCACGAAGGTTGTGGAAGGAAGCCATCCTTAGATGAAACCACATTAAGGGAAGCAGTTGAGACAGACCCTTGCACAACAGTACGTGAGCTTTCAGAAAAGCTAGGCACAAGCAAATCGAGCATTGCAAACCACCTGAGTGCGATTGGAAAGACGAAAAAGTTGGATAAGTGGGCTCCGCATGAGTTGACTGAAGATCAATAAAATCGGCACTATGAGACCTGTCAAGGTTGACGCTCCAAAAATTGAACGAATTGGGAATTGAGGTTTTTATTCGTCCACCTTATCCCCCAGACATTCCCTCTACAGATTTTCATTTTTTCAACTCTTTGATAACTTTTTGAACAATAAACGCTTTCAAAACCAGGCAGCTGCAGAAGAAGCTTCCAGGGAGTTCATTAACCATAGAAACTCTGATTTCTACAACAGGGGCATAATCAGTATCGTTACTCGTTGGTAAAAGTGTGTTGAAGCAAATGGTGCTTACTCTGATTAAAGCATGTTTTACAACACTGGTTTATACTTTTCCAAACTTCGCAGTTCAAATACGACATTTATTTCTGAACAACCTAAAACTTACATCAATTTATAGCACCTACCATGAAGCATGAGGGAGGCAGTGTGATGTTTTTGGAGGTGTTTTTCTGCTAAGGCGACAAGAGATATTTGTAAAATAGATGGAATAATGGACAAGTACCATCATTCTCGAGTTACTAATTCACAAAGAGATTAGCTATTATTTCTGGGAAGAGATTGATAATTAATATCGAAAACATTTTTCCTATTGATTGGTTCTTATTCAATTATATAATTATTTTTGATACACTTTTGTCGAATGAAATTAGAGTTAGTTGTATATTGGTAAGGTCAACTTACAAGCTGTCACGTGTTGTAGTGATACGTATATTCCAGTTATTCATTACATAGTTTTTGCCATTTATTTCATATTTTAGTCTTATCTTATCTCCGCTTTTAATGGTAACTTTATTATTACAAAGTCGCATATCACATGTGTGATAGACGAAAAAGATAGTAACTTTATTATTTCAGTAACATATCAGATGTGTGACACACGAATAAGATGGTTACTTTATGATTTCAAAGTCACATATCAGATGTGTGACACGAATAAGATAGTAATTTTATGAGTTCAACGTCACATATAAGATGTATGACACACAGATAAAATGGTAACTGTGATTTCAAAGTCACATGTCAGATTTTATGTGCCTCGACCTTTAAAACGTGTCATAAATGAGTCACTCTACATCAATGAGGTCATAACACTTTCGTTTTTTAACTTTACAGCTAATTGATTGTACAGTACATTTTATTTTTCAAAACGTATTATTTTGTTAATAATTGTTCTTGGTATTGTTCTAGTTAATAGCATCTCAAATATTTTCCTTTGGGATTGTTCGTAATTCCTATCAGAGAAATTTTCTTTAATGTTTGTTTTCAGTTTAAGTTAGGGTTAGCTAAATATTTCCGTCCCTACTTGTCCATACATTTCTACCTTTCATTTCTACTACCTTCTCGTCATGCTGTCCGACTAGTCCAACTCAGATTCGTAGACACAACGGGATTGTCAGATGTTTCTTCTGGGTGTTTATTTCTAAATTGAGAGACATACTGTTGAATATATACAAATTCGCGAAATATACATCAGTTTAAACTACAATGTAAAATGACATACACATGGTAGTAAGCGCAAACAAACATTTATATACACTCAGTGTCCGCTTCGTTTGGTAACCTACTCTTTAATGCAAATAGCCAAACAGCGAATCGTGTGGATGCAACTCTATATATGTAAAGCATGCAGACATGGTTAAGAGGTTCAGTCATTATTCGATCAAACATTAGAATGGAGGAGATGCGTGATCTAAGCGCGATTTTCACCGTAGAATGGTTATGTTGGTGTCAGACGTAGTGGTTCCAGCATCTCAGAAACTGCTGACCTAATGGGATTTTCACACACTACAGTTTCTAGAGCTCACAAAGAATAGTGTGAAAAACATCCAGTAAGTGGCAGTTCTGTGGGCGAAACACCTTGTTAACGAAAGAGGTCAGAGGAGAATGGCCAGATTCTTTCAAGCTAACAG
Organism: Tachypleus tridentatus; assembly: GCF_004210375.1. Taxonomy (NCBI): domain Eukaryota; kingdom Metazoa; phylum Arthropoda; class Merostomata; order Xiphosura; family Limulidae; genus Tachypleus; species Tachypleus tridentatus. Next base: position 6,061,739 of record NC_134837.1, read on the forward strand.
GAAGTCCACAAATACTCAAATAACCACTCTTTACAACAGCAGAAGGGCACACTGTCAGCTAAGAACAGGAAGATGAGGCTAATTAATGGACGCGGGATCACCAAAACTGGATGTTTGAAGATTGGAAAAACATCACTTGTCTGACGAATCTCTGATTCTGTTGCCACATGCAGATAATATGGTCAGAATTTGGTGTAAACAGCATGGATCTATCCTGCCTTGTGTCAACGGCACAGGCTGGTGGTCATGGTGCTATGGGGTGGGGAATGTTTTCTTGGCACACATTAGGCCTCTTAATATCAATTGAGCATCACATGAATGCCACCGCATACCTGAGCATTGTTGTTGACCGTGTGCATACCTGAGCATTGTTGCTGACCGTGTGCATACCTGAGCATTGTTGCTGACCGTGTGCATACCTTTATGGCCACAGTCTACCCATTTTCCAATGGCTACTTCCAGCAGGATAATGCACCATGTCACAAAGCACGCATCACCTCAAGCTGGTTTCACGAACATGATAGTGACTTCAGTGTACAACAATGGACTGAACAGTCCCCAGATCTCAATCCAACAAAGCACCTTTGGGATGAAGTGGAATAGGAGGTTCGCAGTATGAATGTGTGGTCGACAAATCTGCAGGAACTGCGTGATGCTATCGAATCAGCATTGACCAAAATCCCTGAGGAATGTTTCCAGCATCTTGTTGAATCCATGTTGCAAAGAATTCAATATGTTTTGGAAGTACCTAAGCTGTCTGAGGCAAAGGTCAAAGCTAGTGTCTTCGTTGGACCACAAATAAAAAAGATCCTGGAGTGCACAGAATTCCCCAAGAAGCTCAGAAGGAAGGGAAAAAAGCTTGGGGCAGCTTTGTCACAGTGATTCAGGGGCTTCTTAGGCAATCACAAGGCCGAAAATTATGTGGAATTGGTTGAGGCTCTGGTGAAGAACTATGACAAAATGGGCTACAGGATGTCCCTAAAAGTCCATGTCCTTGACGCTCATCCTGATAAATTCAAGAAAAACATGGGAACATACTCAGAGGAGCAAGGCGAGCGCTTCCATCAAGATATATTGGACTTTGAACGCCGCTACCAAGGAGCGTATAACGAAAACATGATGGGAGACCATATTTGGGGGCTAATACGTGAAAGTGATTTACATTACAGTCGCAAATCTCGAAAAACTACTTATTTCTAAACATTTGTGTTCATTTTGTATAACTTTAGTATAAATACATGTAAATCTTAATTCATATGTTGTTTTATTCAGACTTTATGTAAATAAAATATTAAAATTTGCCCGTTGTTACACAGAAAATAGGTTAATTTCTAAATTTCATTATCGAAGTCACAAAAGCAAAGTTTGAAGGGAATAATGACTATTTTCTGTACTTTTACAACATAAGCAATTAAGAAATAACACATACTATCCAGGAACAAAATTTGTGTTGCATAGTGTTAACAGAGTAACAGTAACGTTCCCTATTCGATTCAAGTATCCTATTGGTTAACAGTGGGAAGTGTTGGCTATCTGTCTTCCCTCTAGTGTATTACTTCAAAATTATCGCAGAAGATTGTCGAGTAGCTTTAAGCGACGACATTTAATGACCCTGTCCCAGCGTGGCCAGATGGGTTAAGGCATTCGACTCGTAATCTGAGGATCGCGAGTTCAAATCCCGGTCGCGCCAAACATGCTCGCCCTTTCAGCCGTGGGGGCGTTATAATGTGACGGTCAATCCTACTATTCGTTGGTAAAAGAGTAGCCGAAGAGTTGGCGGTGGGTGGTGATGACTAGCTGCCTTCCCTCTAGTCTTACACTATTAAATTTGGGACGGCTAGTGCTTATAGCCCTCGTGTAATTTTGCACGAAATTCAAAAAACAAACAAACAGTAAATGTATTAAGATTTGTTTAAAATCCGAGCGACTTATCAAAGAAGGTTATCAGAATTAACAATCCATTATTTCTAGTAATACTGTTTGAAATTAACTTTATAGCAGTGAAAGCAACATGAAGTTTTAAAACCCATTCTTTTATATGAATGATAACTATGTATACAAAACCGGATTGAGGGTTTTATTTGTCCTAGGCCTTTTTAACTTAGAGAGGCCCTCTCGAGACAGAACCTCTACGTGAATATATACATTTATAGTTATAGCTTGAGGCCCTGGGCTTCAGCCCAGTAAGCTCATGTCTTAACCGGGGTTGTGTGTATACGAAATACCCACAGAATTACATATACATAAAACCTGTTCATTGAACTTCGTATTTCCGATTTTGTGTGCTCGAGAACCGGTTAGTAACCTCTCATGACGTACTTGGACTTTCATACAAGAATAATATAAGATTTCTCCTTCTTGCCTCGTTACATCATCGTGTCAAGTTTCATCAAATTTATTACTTTAGATACATATCAACTAAGAGACCAATCGCTACAATACCCCAGGCAATATGCATAATGTTTGTATAAAGTAACCCCCTGCTTCTGATGTGAAAGGTATCTAAATACACACATTTATGCCTCTTATGAATAGTACAACTTATCTGATTGTTCATACCATGAAATGTGTATGTTAAACAAAGTGAGGCCTTTATTGTAAAAGTTTTAATGTGATCCATGCGTTTTACTCTACCTTCCTTTCGTTGACAGCATTGGTATGTAAATTTAATACATTTACTTATTCCACTTTATTATGATATAAATTGGTATATTATTTTACAACCAATAATATTTTAAAGCGCTGAATGAATATAATGTTGTAAATAGAAACATAAGAACGGTATATTTGAATAGCCATATGTTTTTTCTGTATTTGATTTGATAGCTTACTTTAAGCACAAATTTATATTAATTATTATTAAGAGGTTAAATCGTCCCTAATTCCACGTCTTAAGTGATAGAATAAGCTGAAAAACAATTAACAATCGATAAGGAACTGTGAAAATATTTTCAAGCCAAAATCGATTTCATATTATTTGCCTTACTTGGAGCAGGGTTTTCAAATTGTAACGTCGGCTACAAATGATTTTGAGAGTTTCATAATTACGGAGAGATCGCTAAGCGAACACGACGACGCTTGAAACCTAAACAATTCAACTATACAGACAAGATAGTTTGTTTAAATTAAATTGAAGTTTAAAACAGTAAAATTGTAGGTTATGAAAATTTTGAGTTAAAGTGTGAAAATGTTTTCTTAGCTCGTGCATTATAAATATAAAATAATGGCTCACATACTGATGAAACTTTGTCGAATGGACGGCAACTGCCTACTGTGGAGACACAAATGTAGAAGATGACGATTCGAAAGTCTTCCGCCTTTCGTCTTCACCTACTGTTGCTTAATTTTGGGGGAGGGGAGAAAAGAAAGCTTATTGGAGCTTTCTTGTGAATTAAGTTCAGAGTTAACAAGAAATCCACTATTAGAGTTTTATATTCAGAAAACCGAAGAGCATGCGTGTCTTGATGCATAGGGGCGGTTCTTGAAGTATTACTTTTGTGACAAGCTGTTTAACCTCCTATAATGTGGAAATTAGTCTGTTTGTACAGTGTTAGAATCGATGTTTTACATTGATAATAAAGCTACACCATAATTCGCCCCAATCCAGCACTTTGTCCAGTTACCGTCTCTTACCAGACGTATTTTTGGTCTGAAATCAAATACAACAGTTTTGTTTGTTTTGGAATTTCGCACAAAGCTACTCGAGGGCTATCTGTGCTAGCCGTCCCTAATTTAGCAGTGTAAGACTAGAGGGAAGGCAGCTAGTCATCGCCACCCACCGCCAACTCTTGGGCTACTATTTTACCAACGAATAGTGGGATTGACCGTAACATTATAACGGCCCCACGGCTGAAAGGGCGAGCATGTTTGGCGCGACCGGGATGCGAACCCGCGACCCTCAGATTACGAGCCGCACGCCTTAACACGCTTGGCCATGCCGGGCCTACAAGAGTAACAGCGTTATGCTCATTTGCTGTCTATTACAAAGTAGACTGGTTTAACACTTCATGCGATATGTTTAAAACGTGACTTTAATTTAATTTAGACTCTGGTATTAAATTCGCTGCATTCACAATTAGAAACATATTTTCTTGGGAAGCTTCGTAATTACAGGATCAACAAAAGAACTAAATAGTCTACAGCTGATATTATTTACAATTGTATTATATTTATGAAAGTGTAATATTTTAAAACAAATTTATTCTTTTTAACTGTTTCCTACGATTTTCGTTCAAAAACTACACTATGAGGTTTGGTATTGTAATTATAAAAACCATTTTATTTATAAAATTGTATTTACAGAATTGTGTTTAGTTTGCTTGTCTGTTGCAACAATATTTACAATAGTGTAGTAACGAAATGTTCATAAAGAATAGGCCTTATTCACTGTCTCTTTGTCTTTTAAAATGCTTCGTATAATAAAAAAATATTTATTTTTGTCTTTTTTCTTCCACTTTACAACAAAAATATTACATAAATATTTGAAATTCTAAAATATAATAATGTTAAAGGACCTTAAAATTATAATAATTTCCATCAAGTTTGTTTAAGATTAAATTTTCATAAGTGGATCCGATTGATCCAAGTAAGTTTTATTTTGAAGAAGATGCAATAAGCACAAGGGAAATTAAAAATAATAAATAATTAGCACAAAAACTTTGTTAAACATATGCACCTTAGCATACTATGAAACGCAATGAAAAAATATGAGTAAAATATACAAATTTATACATCAGACGTATTAAACATGCATCTCAGAACGAATGGTGGGTATTAACACTTTTACTGATAAGGAGAGAACAACGTTTCCACCTTCCTAGGTCATCTTCAGGTTAAGAAAAGGTTTCTCGTCATCAAGACGTATTAAACGTTTTGCTTCAAATTAAACTTTACTCCGTTTTTTTTTTCATTTTTGTTTGTAATAACGCACAAAGCTACACAATGTACTCTTCCTACTACGGGTATCGAAACCTGATTTCTGTCATTGTTAAGTCCGCAGACTTATTGGTAGTCTACTACGTTTGAGTGGATGGCTTTCTATATCCACAAAAATAACCATTTTCTAGAGAAAATCACTGCACAGGTCCCCTTACTATTATAAAACATTTATAAAATTGGAAACTTAGTTACAAAAGCGTATTTTCGATTTAATATTTCATATTTAATATTCTTACGTCATTCACCTGGAATAGCTATTAAAGTTATTAATTAAACCCATGTATGCTCTTAATGAATGTGTAAATGTATTGTATAAATATTTGGCTTCCTGTTACTTCATTTTCATTTGAGGTATCTAAAATTTAAGGTGAGTGCTATTCATATGAATCAGAGGCAAACAATTTCAGTTAGAATTTAATTTATTTGAAAACATTTTTGATATCGTACTGTTTTATTTGGAAGACACGAAAGGCTAAGTCTAACCGTTGGTAGCCATTTTGTTACTATTTAAAATTGCCCAACAACAACAACAAGGGTCGTTCTGGGTGACTTGAGTCATGCAACCTATTCTTTTCTATGTAAATAAGTGAACCATTTAAAAGCATTGTTTGGGTTTCGAGGTCTGTCTTTTACAGATAGTCATTAAGAGTTTAATTCAGTATATACCCTAGTAACAGCTTGAATATATTTTATTGTAAAGAACATGAAATTGTATGAAAAGTCAGTTTTGTGTTATTATAAATATATTTTTTCGAATAGAAAAATTTGCATCGTGTGATAAAAATATTTAGAATGGGAAACTTAAAACATACATAATATTAGGGATGTATTACAGGTAAACAATCGTATTTCTTCAATATATTATATTTTTACATTTTCGAATTATATGCAATATTTAACAGTTCCCTCTGTAGTGTGTCAGCGGACTCACGCTGCTAGAAACCGGGTTTCGATACCCGTAGCGGGCAGAGCACAGATAGCCCATTGTGTAGCTTTGTGCTTTAATTCCAAATAAACAATTACATTTAAGAGTTTCAAACTGCTAAATGCATTTGGTTTATTTGTGGTATAGAGTGTGTATAACTTGACGAAACATGAAAATTGTATTAAACTGTCAGTGATGTTATTCGGAAACAAATCGGTTGTGTTGGGTACCACTTCAGCCGTCTTTAAAAAAATACGAGTTTACAAGTATATCACGAATCATACATAAACCAGTACAAGGAAAAAATAATAGCCATTCTGTCGAGCACGTGACCTTCTTTTCTCTACGTTAGAATTGAGTTTATTAATTGAGAATATTGTTGACTTTATTGATTTTAATAATACCCTTCTATTAAATGAATTAGTGGATATTAATTTTAAAATGGCGGCTCTTCTCAGTGAAACAGGCAATGAGTGTGTTTTATAATAATATAAAAATAACATTATAGTCTAATACTAATAGTTAACTTATGAAGTTACATAACAATATCGTTATCGTCTAATACTAATAGATAACTTATGAAGTTAACAAATTACATAACAAGATTTCAGGGAATAATGTATCATGTCTCCATTGAAATTTAGCATTGTTATGTACAAAGTAAAAGTTGGAAAGTGCCCAGTGTATGAGAAAAACAGTATATTATTACATAAGAATCTCACTGAAAAACTAAAGATAACACATCGTTAATTCAATATTGTTCGTTATTTCTAGCCTATGAATGGAAAGACATCTACCCCTCAGAACAACTTAGCAAGTGAAACTACTGGTTTTGAATCTCTTGAATTACGTGAAACGTCTTATTTGCAAAATGTTAAAAGCACAAAAAATATAGGTAAGGGTATTCAGAGTTCTTGATTTGTCAACAATATTAGATGTAAAAATGCATTAAATTAAATTTTTCATGATTATTTTGTAAGGTAAGTTTACTTTATTAAAAGCATCTGATTCCTTGTTTTGAAAACCTGTAATTACTTGTCATTTAATAGCATACTGTGACAGAATATTAAATGTACTTCCATAAGATTGTAGTATATAGAAAAACTAAATTAACTTTAGAGCAATGGGATACTTCCACAGAACAGCAGGAGGTTCAGCCAGGATGTTATTAAAGAAAAACACTGAATATCTGAGTCCAAAATGAACAATACTGACCTACAACCATTGAGTATGCACTCGTTGTTATTTAAATTGTTTTTCTTTATACTTTATTCAACAGGTTAATATTGCTTGCATAATACCACTTGTTTAACATAAAATAACTATACAACAGCCTTAAAGACCTGTTTACAAACTTAATGACAACTGAAATTACAAATACTGTGACTTTTTAATATTGAAAACATCATAAATAATAATGTTAAGATCTATATACTCTCCTCTCCCAACCAGGTTGTTTGGTATATTTCTTCTCAATATTCAATACAAGTTTTAAAATTGGAGAGCATCTTTTCTAATAGGGTTTTAACTAAAAGAGTAAGAAAAATAATAATTGAATACCACATAATCTTTAATCAGACAAGAAAGAGACCAAGCACCTCTTTTAAAGTTCTCAAATTAAATTCTTTTAATCTAATATCAGTACTTTATCAGCAAAATTTCTGTTTGTGGACTTCCCCAAACCTCAATTTTAATAGAGTAATTTTGGTGCCATGTTCCATTGGAAGACAAACTAAAACTTGTATTTGGCTCGTCAATAAATCTTGAACAAAGCAAAATACTAATTTAAAAAGACATATACTATAACTTTTGGATGAATATATTAAGATTGAAAAAGAGGAATACTAAATCTTTAACCACTCAATTTTTTAAAAGATTAATCAATATTCAACTTACAGTCTGTCAGTCAGTGATACTGAATTCGGGGAGTGTGAGCAGACACAGATGATATGACAGTTGTCACATTTAAGGTAGGACCAAACAAATGTACTTTGGTAAATGGCTCAATATGTAAGCCTAAAAAAACACACTTTACTGCCAAAAGAATTATTCTTTTAATAATATTGTGCCATGAAGTTTAGGTGTTTGGCTTGCCTGTGTTTCTCTTGCAAAAAATAGGTATTTTCATGTTGGAATACTATGATTGATCATCCAAAAAGCACTTATGAATATAGATCCTGATTAGTCTGAAACAGAGATAAAAACCTTTGGTTGGTCTCTTTCTATCATGTACCATGAGAGTGATACTACCCTGGTGATACCTACACTACTACTGCTCCTGCAACTAATATTGCTAGTAATACTGTTGGCTCATTCATCACAGATAAGACTACCTCCTGCAGCTAAACACCGCACGTACAGTCTTTAAACACATTGTCAAATAAAGAGAACTTTGAAAGTCATTAATACTAAAAGATTTTGTTTATCACTCTGAGAATTTTTCCTCAGACAATGAGCCCTACCAGTAGAACTTGTGAAAATTGCAGAAAAACATATAGAGCTGACAATTCAAATGTTTATAGCATTACAGAAAAACATATAGAGCTGACAATTCAAATGTTTATAGCATTACACGTGTGGCTATAAAGAATTGCATTATTTATATTTTTGTATTTAATATCCTCATTGTATTCAGATATTCTTGAATTTAAACTCATTTCTGTTTTGCCAGTGTTAACCTTTTCACATGCTTGGCATAGATGTTAACAGAAATGTCCATCAACGATTGTTTAGGTGATATGTAGAGGTTATAACTTCATCTATGTCATAATTATTATGATCAGTCCAATGGGTAGCACTAGTCTTCATGTGTAAATGCAGAGTTTCTTTCATAACAGAGATCATCACTTCCATACATTTGGTCACTTTGTATGGAACATGGTCCTCAGTCAAAGTCTTGCAGTTAAGTAAAGACAAATGTCACATGTTAGAGCAGGTATGCATACTAAGTTTGTGTTTAATTAATAAAGACTGCTCATTTTCTATTATACTCTGTGCCAATCTAGTTACATCATTTTATACTGAATCAATTAGTAACACATTTAGTGTCTTTCTCTATAATACATGTCCTGGTTTGTATCTGATATAGCTCTAAAGGTAATTCAGTTTTGTCTGATAATGTGCTACCATTTTCAGAAAAGTCTTAAAAAGAACTATATAAGAAGATGAGTAGTGTTTGAACATAAGTCTTATAGTTGGAAGACAGAGATGCTGTCCGTTAAAATGACCCTTGAATCTGTCACATCTAGTCATCACACTTATTCTTCTATCCATATTTATTATCCACTTATCACTCTGCTCAAACCATCTTCCCACATTAACCATAAATACCTTCCCTGAACAACATACAAGAAGACAAACTAATAAGTTTATAGTTGTGAAAAGAGTATTTTTTATTTTACACTAATAAATAAACTATGAAACTTATAACTGATAGGAATTAGGCACACTTCGCTTGGGTCTTTATATACGAAAATGTTTTGAATATACCCGTATTTTTTATTACCAAACATTAATTTTTCCATATCACAATGTGAAATTTCATGTATAGTACCAAGAAAAAACCTATATTTTTCTATCATGGAGGTTTAGTAAAGTTTCCATTCACAAACCTGTTAGTAAACCCAAGTACAAAATTATTTAAAGAAAAACTCCAGCTTTTGTCATTTTAGTTACTTTAATAATTGCATTAATACATTATTTTGAAATCCACTGATGTAGATAAATACTAGTAGAAATACAAATTCTGATCTGCCTTATCAACAAAGACAGCAAGATGTTATGATTACTACTGTACATAATTACCACAAGAAAACTAGTTTATTGGTTCTTTTGAGTAACAACAATCAGCTTATTCCAATTCAATAATAATTACTATATGTTATTTGTAAATGGTAAATTATGTAGTGTTAAGAAATCTCTATATTAACTCCAACAAATGTAATTCTAAGTAACAGAAATTTGTAGTTTGAGTACATAGTGACTACAGTATCTCCAGCCTTGTTTCCTTACATTTATTTTAAATTCCCTAGTGGGATTAGGGAGCACAGCTATAAATCTTGGCAGGGTGTAAGTCAACTTCGGCTAAGATAGTTTTATTTTTCTAACAGGATTGTCAGCATTTAGACTGAGTTTATCTCAAATGTTGTAGAATCAGTAAATTTACATGAGCTTAAGAAAATGCTTGATTAGTATGTGAATTATAAGGGCTAGCTTTAAGATTTTTTAAATAATTTATTAATTTAATAATTTTAGTTTAGAGGATGTTTTCCCAAAACATTGTTATTTTATATGTCGTTTGAAGGTCTTCAAACTGAAAGTAAACCTTAACACCATTGTTTTTCTGTAACTGAACAAATAAAAACATGAGATAATTTAACTTCTTAAAATTGTATTCTTATTATTAACCTCAACACAATTGTTGTTCTGTAACTGGACAAGTAAAAACATGAGGTAATTTAACTTCTTAAAATTGTATTCTTATTATTAACCTCAACACAATTGTTGTTCTGTAACTGCACAAGTAAAAACATGAGGTAATTTATCTTCTTAAAATTGTATTATTATTATTAATCTCAACACAATTGTTGTTCTGTAACTGCACAAGTAAAAACATGAGGTAATTTATCTTCTTAAAATTGTATTATTATTATTATTATCAGTTATGTTAATTTGAAGGATTTAGGACAGAATACTTACATGTCAATAGTTGTTACATTATTGGAAATTCAGTTTGTGAGACTAATATTTCTTAATATTATTTTTCTGGACATTTTGTGAAATACAAATCATTATTGTTTTCTTTATAATAAACACCATACACCCAGTTGAACATGAAAAATATATCTTATACTAAATAGAATATATTTTCAATGATAGAGTTTATCAAATGTTTACCTCTAATCCTAAAGTTTAAATATGCATACAAATTATTTTACAGAACTGTTAGAAGCACCTTCATCCCCACCAATATCAGAAGCTCCATCAGATTTAAAACTGTCGTCTCTACACAGTCATTTAACTGTTTCTAAACCTCCAAAAAAGCGTTATATACAGAATGGAACTTTCAAACCAACTCAGCTGCCAGTTGATCTTCAAACTACAAGTCCTTGTTCTGCATTACAGGAATTAGCTGGGGTAAAAAATGACAGATTGTTCTTTGTTTGAAATTAACAAGTGTTTGTACGTTGTTGTTTTTTAACTTTTGCTATGTGTCCAGCCTAGTTAAAGTTTTGAGTAAAAGTTTCTTCAGTATGATTATTATGAACTATTCTTTGCTCTAAGTTTAGGGTATTTTCATAATAATGATTGTTTATATATATTCAAATGAAAAGTAATACATTTATTGGCATTTATTATTTATACATCATCACAAAAACAAGAACAGTACTTGCTAATGTTGATTTGCTTTAAAGTAGAATATATTGTGTAGCGTATACATTTTAGCATTACATTTGTGATATCATGTCAAAAACTAACTTTTCTGTGGAAAAAACTGTATTAAACTATAACATTTTAGTATCTATTACAAAGATCAACACTTCTGATTCAGATTCTGTAAGAATTTAATTAGTTTAACTTTGTTCTGTATAGGGGTGTCTGTCTGTTAACAGAGGTGATTCGTACTACTCTTCCAGTAGTATAGCTAGGTTTGAGAACGAGCAGGAAAGTCAGATCCGTATCTCTGTACCAGTGATGGAGACAGACATTGACAAAGACTTATCACAAATGTCATTCAGCACCTCGGTTAATACATTATCTCAGTCAAGAAAACATAATTTGAGCTCATTTTCTCAATCAACTCCACTTCCAACTGACAGTTCCAGTTTTGAAGTACGATCTGATGAGCCAATTAATCTGTGCAAAAAGCAGGCAAAAACGTTTCAGACCAGTCAGCAAAAAATTATAAACCATGTAGTGGATAAAGTTTTATGCAGACCTTTTGGTAATGCTGTCTCTGATTGTTTTCCTGATACTACTGTTGGAAAATGGCAGAATCACTCAGAACACTTCCTCACTGGTGAAGATACCTCTCAGAAAATGAAAATCAGAAGAACACAAGGTGTCATCAAAGGCTCATCTGACATTCAGGATGGAACTAAGAGTCTGTCCTTTCCATCACTGTTTAGTACAGGGGAAAGTGACAAAAGGAAAACTTTGTGCTCTAGAATTTGTGAGGTAAATAAGTATTGTGTTGATGAACCATTTAATCGTGGAACTGATGTGGTTTGTAATGAAGTGAAGCATGAGGACAACAGTGTAGTAAATAGTAGCATCACTGAGTCAAAATGCCCAGAGGATAGTAGCAAAACGTTTTCAATCTCATTACAAACATGCAATAATAAATCTTTATCCACCGAGTGTCAGAAAAGCATTATTTTTAATAAGCAAAAAGTGCTAGTTGATAAACATTGTGATACCACAGGTGCTAAAAGTTCTTGTCCCATAGGGAGTAAAACTATTGTTCATGTGAAATACAATGGAATAGTTCATCAAGACCGTAGTTCCCAGGCTGAAAATGAAACGTTATTGTCCAAAGATATGGAGTAAGTAGACCAGTTGTTATTATATGTTGTACAAGTTTTATGAAAAAAATAGAGAAGAGTTTTGGTAATGTTAAGGTAATAAAAATATATAGTTCAGAACTAATTATTATACAGTGTATAGTTCTGAACTAACTTGTTATACAGTGTATAGTTCTGAATGTATTATTATACAGTGTATAGTTCTGAACTAATTATTATACAGTGTATAGTTCTGAACTTATTAGTATACAGTGTATAGTTCTGAACGTATTATTATACAGTGTATAGTTCTGAACTAATTATTATACAGTGTATCGTTCTGAACTAACTTATTATACAGTGTATAGTTCTGAACTAATTATTATGCAGTGTATAGTTCTGAACTAATTATTATACAGTGTATAGTTCTGAACTAATCATTATACAGTGTATAGTTCTGAACTAATTGTTATACAGTGTATAGTTCTGAACTAATTATTATACAGTGTATAGTTCTGAACTAATTATTATACAGTGTATAGTTCTGAACTAATTGTTATACAGTGTATAGTTCTGAACTAATTGTTATACAGTGTATAGTTCTGAACTAATCGTTATACAGTGTATAGTTCTGAACTAATTATTATACAGTGTATAGTTCTGAACTAATTATTATACAGTGTATAGTTCTGAACTAATTATTATACAGTGTATAGTTCTGAACTTATTATTATACAGTGTATAGTTCTGAACGTAACTTATTATACAGTGTATAGTTCTGAACTAATTATTATACAGTGTATCGTTCTGAACTAACTTATTATACAGTGTATAGTTCTGAACTAATTATTATGCAGTGTATAGTTCTGAACTAATTATTATACAGTGTATAGTTCTGAACTAATTGTTATACAGTGTATAGTTTTGAACTAATCATTATACAGTGTATAGTTCTGAACTAATTATTATACAGTGTATAGTTCTGAATTAATTATTATACAGTGTATAGTTCTGAACTAATCATTATACAGTGTATAGTTCTGAACTAATTATTATACAGTGTATAGTTCTGAACTAATTATTATACAGTGTATAGTTCTGAACTAATTATTATACAGTGTATAGTTCTGAACTAATTATTATACAGTGTATAGTTCTGAACTAATTATTATACAGTGTATAGTTCTGAATTAATTATTATACAGTGTATAGTTCTGCACTAATCATTATACAGTGTATAGTTCTGAACTAATTATTATACAGTGTATAGTTCTGAACTAATTATTATACAGTGTATAGTTCTGAATTAATTATTATACAGTGTATAGTTCTGAACTAATCATTATACAGTGTATAGGTCTGCACTAATCATTATACAGTGTATAGTTCTGAACTAATTACTATACAGTGGATAGTTCTGAACTAATTATTATACAGTGTATAGTTCTGAACTAATTATTATAGTGTATAGTTCTGAACTAATTATTATACAGTGTATAGTTCTAAACTAATCATTATACAGTGTATAGTTCTGAACTAATTATTATACAAAGTATAGTTCTGAACTAATTATTATACAGTGTATCGTCCTGAACTAACTTATTATACAGTGTATAGTTCTGAACTCATTATTATACAGTGTATAGTTTTGAACTAATTATTATACAGTGTATAGTTCTGAACTAATTATTATACAGTGTATAGTTCTGAACTAATTATTATACAGTGTATAGTTCTGAACTTATTATTATACAGTGTATAGTTCTGAACGTATTATTATACAGTGTATAGTTCTGAACGTATTATTATACAGTGTATAGTTCTGAACTAATCATTATACAGTGTATAGTTCTGAACTAATTATTATACAAAGTATAGTTCTGAACTAATTATTATACAGTGTATATTTCTGAATTAATTATTGCACAGTGTATAGTTCTGAATTAATTATTATACAGTGTATAGTTCTGAATTAATTATTATACAGTGTATAGTTCTGAACTAATTATTATACAGTGTATAGTTCTGAACCAATTATTATACAGTGTATACTTCTGCACTAATTATTATACAGTGTATAGTTCTGAAATAATCATTATACAGTGTATAGTTCTGAACTAATTATTATACAGTGTATACTTCTGCACTAATTTTTATACAGTGTATAGTTCTGCACTAATTATTATACAGTGTATAGTTCTGAAATAATCATTATACAGTGTATAGTTCTGAAATAATCATTATACAGTGTATAGTTCTGAAATAATTATTATACAGTGTATAGTTCTGAAATAATTATTAAACAGTGTATAGTTCTGCACTAATCATTATACAGTGTATAGTTCAGAACTAATTATTATACAGTATATAGTTCTGAACTAATTATTATACAGTGTATAGTTCTGAACTAATTATTATACAGTGTATAGTTCTGAACTTATTATCATACAGTGTATAGTTCTGAACGTATTATTATACAGTGTATAGTTCTGAACTAATTATTATACAGTGTATCGTTCTGAACTAACTTATTATACAGTGTATAGTTCTGAAATAACTTATTATACAGTGTATAGTTCTGAACTTATTATTATACAGTGTATAGTTCTGAACTAATTATTATACAGTGTATCGTCCTGAACTAACTTATTATACAGTGTATAGTTCTGAACTCATTATTATACAGTGTATAGTTTTGAACTAATTATTATACAGTGTATAGTTCTGAACTAATTATTATACAGTGTATAGTTCTGAACTAATTATTATACAGTGTATAGTTCTGAACTAATTATTATACAGTGTATAGTTCTGAACTCATTATTATACAGTGTATAGTTCTGAACTAATTATTATACAGTGTATAGTTCTGAACGTATTATTATACAGTGTATAGTTCTGAACTAATTATTATACAGTGTATAGTTCTGAACGTATTATTATACAGTGTATAGTTCTGAACGTATTATTATACAGTGTATAGTTCTGAACTAATTATTATACAGTGTATAGTTCTGAACTAATTATTATACAGTGTATAGTTCTGAACTAATTATTATACAGTGTATAGTTCTGAACTTATTATTATACAGTATATAGTTCTGAACTAATTATTATACAGTGTATAGTTCTGAACTAATTATTATACAGTGTATAGTTCTGAACTTATTATCATACAGTGTATAGTTCTGAACGTATTATTATACAGTGTATAGTTCTGAACTAATTATTATACAGTGTATCGTTCTGAACTAATTATTATACAGTGTATAGTTCTGAAATAACTTATTATACAGTGTATAGTTCTGAACTTATTATTATACAGTGTATAGTTCTGAACTATTTATTATACAGTGTATCGTCCTGAACTAACTTATTATACAGTGTATAGTTCTGAACTCATTATTATACAGTGTATAGTTCTGAACTAATTATTATACAGTGTATAGTTCTGAACTAATTATTATACAGTGTATAGTTCTGAACAAATTATTATACAGTGTATAGTTCTGAACTTATTATTATACAGTGTATAGTTCTCAACGTATTATTATACAGTGTATAGTTCTGAACGTATTATTATACAGTGTATAGTTCTGAACGTATTATTATACAGTGTATAGTTCTGAACTAATTATTATACAGTGTATAGTTCTGAACTAATTATTATACAGTGTATCGTCCTGAACTAATTTATTATACAGTGTATAGTTCTGAACTCATTATTATACAGTGTATAGTTTTGCACTAATCATTATACAGTGTATAGTTCTGAACTAACTTATTATACAGTGTATAGTTCTGAACTCATTATTATACAGTGTATAGTTCTGAACTTATTATTATACAGTGTATAGTTCTGAACGTATTATTATACAGTGTATAGTTCTGAACTAATTATTATACAGTGTATAGTTTTGCACTAATCATTATACACTGTATAGTTCTGAACTAATTATTATACAGTGTATAGTTCTGAACTCATTATTATACAGTGTATAGTTTTGAACTAATTATTATAGTGTATAGTTCTGCACTAATCATTATACAGTGTATAGTTCTGAACTAACTTATTATACAGTGTATAGTTCTGAACTCATTATTATTCAGTGTATAGTTCTGAACTTATTATTATACAGTGTATAGTTCTGAACGTATTATTATACAGTGTATAGTTCTGAACTAATTATTATACAGTGTATAGTTCTGAACTCATTATTATACAGTGTATAGTTCTGAACTCATTATTATACAGTGTATAGTTCTGAACTAATTATTATACAGTGTATAGTTCTGAACGTATTATTATACAGTGTATAGTTCTGAACTAATTATTATACAGTGTATAGTTCTGAACGTATTATTATACAGTGTATAGTTCTGAACGTATTATTATACAGTGTATAGTTCTGAACTAATTATTATACAGTGTATAGTTCTGAACTAATTATTAAACAGTGTATAGTTCTGCACTAATCATTATACAGTGTATAGTTCAGAACTTATTATTATACAGTATATAGTTCTGAACTAATTATTATACAGTGTATAGTTCTGAACTAATTATTATACAGTGTATAGTTCTGAACTTATTATCATACAGTGTATAGTTCTGAACGTATTATTATACAGTGTATAGTTCTGAACTAATTATTATACAGTGTATAGTTCTGAACTAATTATTATACAGTGTATAGTTCTGAACTAATTATTATACAGTGTATAGTTCTGAACTTATTATTATACAGTGTATAGTTCTGAACGTATTATTATACAGTGTATAGTTCTGAACGTATTATTATACAGTGTATAGTTCTGAACTATTATTATACAGTGTATAGTTCTGAACTAATTATTATACAGTGTATAGTTCTGAACTAATTATTATACAGTGTATAGTTCTGAACTAAATTATTATACAGTGTATAGTTCTGAACTAATTATTATACAGTGTATAGTTCTGAACTAATTATTATACAGTGTATAGTTCTGAACTAATTATTATACAGTGTATAGTTCTGAACTAATTATTATACAGTGTATAGTTCTGAACTTATTATTATACAGTGTATAGTTCTGAACGTATTATTATACAGTGTATAGTTCTGAACTAATTATTATACAGTGTATAGTTCTGAACTAATCATTATACAGTGTATAGTTCTGAACTAATTATTATACAGTGTATAGTTCTGAACTAATTATTATACAGTGTATAGTTCTGAACTAATTATTATAGTGTATAGTTCTGAACTAATTATTATACAGTGTATAGTTCTGAACTAACTTATTATACAGTGTATAGTTCTGAACTCATTATTATACAGTGTATAGTTCTGAACTTATTATTATACAGTGTATAGTTCTGTATTATTATACAGTGTATAGTTCTGAACGTATTATTATACAGTGTATAGTTCTGAACTAATTATTATACAGTGTATAGTTCTGAACTAATTATTATACAGTGTATAGTTCTGAACTACAGTGTATAGTTCTGAACTATTATTATACAGTGTATAGTTCTGAACGTATTATTATACAGTGTATAGTTCTGAACTAATTATTATACAGTGTATCGTTCTGAACTAATTTATTATACAGTGTATAGTTCTGAACTTATTATTATACAGTGTATAGTTCTGAACGTATTATTATACAGTGTATAGTTCTGAAGTGTATTATTATACAGTGTATAGTTCTGAACTAATTATTATACAGTGTATAGTTCTGAACTTATTATTATACAGTGTATAGTTCTGAACGTATTATTATACAGTGTATAGTTCTGAACTAATTATTATACAGTGTATAGTTCTGAACGTATTATTATACAGTGTATAGTTCTGAACTAATTATTATACAGTGTATAGTTCTGAACTAATTATTATACAGTGTATAGTTCTGAACTAATTATTATACAGTGTATAGTTCTGAACTTATTATTATACAGTGTATAGTTCTGAACGTATTATTATACAGTGTATAGTTCTGAACGTATTATTATACAGTGTATAGTTCTGAACTAATTATTATACAGTGTATAGTTCTGAACTTATTATTATACAGTGTATAGTTCTGAACGTATTATTATACAGTGTATAGTTCTGAACGTATTATTATACAGTGTATAGTTCTGAACTAATTATTATACAGTGTATAGTTCTGAACGTATTATTATACAGTGTATAGTTCTGAACTAATTATTATACAGTGTATAGTTCTGAACTTATTATTATACAGTGTATAGTTCTGAATGTATTATTATACAGTGTATAGTTCTGAACGTATTATTATACAGTGTATAGTTCTGAACTAATTATTATACAGTGTATAGTTCTGAACGTATTATTATACAGTGTATAGTTCTGAACTAATTATTATACAGTGTATAGTTCTGAACTAATTTATTATACAGTGTATAGTTCTGAACTTATTATTATACAGTGTATAGTTCTGAACGTATTATTATACAGTGTATAGTTCTGAACGTATTATTATACAGTGTATAGTTCTGAACTAATTATTATACAGTGTGTAGTTCTGAACGTATTATTATACAGTGTATAGTTCTGAACTAATTATTATACAGTGTATAGTTCTGAACTAATTATTATACAGTGTATAGTTCTGAACGTATTATTATACAGTGTATAGTTCTGAACGTATTATTATACAGTGTATAGTTCTGAACTAATTATTATACAGTGTATAGTTCTGAACGTATTATTATACAGTGTATAGTTCTGAACTAATTATTATACAGTGTATAGTTCTGAACGTATTATTATACAGTGTATAGTTCTGAACTAATTATTATACAGTGTATAGTTCTGAACTTATTATTATACAGTGTATAGTTCTGAACTTATTATTATACAGTGTATAGTTCTGAACTTATTATTATACAGTGTATAGTTCTGAACTTATTATTATACAGTGTATAGTTCTGAACTTATTATTATACAGTGTATAGTTCTGAACGTATTATTATACAGTGTATAGTTCTGAACTCATTATTATACAGTGTATAGTTCTGAACTAATTATTATACAGTGTCTAGTTCTGAACGTATTATTATACAGTGTATAGTTCTGAACTAATTATTATACAGTGTATAGTTCTGAACTAATTATTATACAGTGTATAGTTCTGAACTAATTATTATACAGTGTATAGTTCTGAACTAATTATTATACAGTGTATAGTTCTGAACTAATTATTATACAGTGTATAGTTCTGAACTATTATTATACAGTGTATAGTTCTGAACTAATTATTATACAGTGTATAGTTCTGAACTAATTATTATACAGTGTATAGTTCTGAACTAATTATTATAGTGTATAGTTCTGAACTAATTATTATACAGTGTATAGTTCTGAACTGTATATTATTATACAGTGTATAGTTCTGAACTAATTATTATACAGTGTATAGTTCTGAACTAATTATTATACAGTGTATAGTTCTGAACTAATTATTATACAGTGTATAGTTCTGAACTAATTATTATACAGTGTATAGTTCTGAACTAATCATTATACAGTGTATAGTTCTGAATTAATTATTATACAGTGTATAGTTCTGAACTAATTATTATACAGTGTATAGTTCTGAACTAATTATTATACAGTGTATAGTTCTGAACTAATTATTATACAGTGTATAGTTCTGAATTAATTATTATACAGTGTATAGTTCTGAACTAATTATTATACAGTGTATAGTTCTGAACTAATTATTATACAGTGTATAGTTCTGAACTAATTATTATACAGTGTATAGTTCTGAACTAATTATTATACAGTGTATAGTTCTGAACTAATTATTATACAGTGTATAGTTCTGAACTAATTATTATACAGTGTATAGTTCTGAACTAATTATTATACAGTGTATAGTTCTGAACTAATTATTATACAGTGTATAGTTCTGAACTAATTATTATACAGTGTATAGTTCTGAACTAATTATTATACAGTGTATAGTTCTGAACTAATTATTATACAGTGTATAGTTCTGAACTAATTATTATACAGTGTATAGTTCTGAACTAATTATTATACAGTGTATAGTTCTGAACTAATTATTATACAGTGTATAGTTCTGAACTAATTATTATACAGTGTATAGTTCTGAACTAATTATTATACAGTGTATAGTTCTGAACTAATTATTATACAGTGTATAGTTCTGAACTAATTATTATACAGTGTATAGTTCTGAACTAATTATTATACAGTGTATAGTTCTGAACTAATCATTATACAGTGTATAGTTCTGAACTAATTATTATACAGTGTATAGTTCTGAACTAATTATTATACAGTGTATAGTTCTGAACTAATTATTATACAGTGTATAGTTCTGAACTAATTATTATACAGTGTATAGTTCTGAACTAATTATTATACAGTGTATAGTTCTGAACTAATTATTATACAGTGTATAGTTCTGAACTAATTATTATACAGTGTATAGTTCTGAACTAATTATTATACAGTGTATAGTTCTGAACTAATTATTATACAGTGTATAGTTCTGAACTAATTATTATACAGTGTATAGTTCTGAACTAATTATTATACAGTGTATAGTTCTGAACTAATTATTATACAGTGTATAGTTCTGAACTAATTATTATACAGTGTATAGTTCTGAACTAATTATTATACAGTGTATAGTTCTGAACTAATTATTATACAGTGTATAGTTCTGAACTAATTATTATACAGTGTATAGTTCTGAACTAATTATTATACAGTGTATAGTTCTGAACTAATTATTATACAGTGTATAGTTCTGAACTAATTATTATACAGTGTATAGTTCTGAACTAATT
Organism: Tachypleus tridentatus; assembly: GCF_004210375.1. Classification (NCBI taxonomy): domain Eukaryota; kingdom Metazoa; phylum Arthropoda; class Merostomata; order Xiphosura; family Limulidae; genus Tachypleus; species Tachypleus tridentatus. The sequence goes on from NC_134837.1 coordinate 6,082,950, forward strand.
ATTATACAGTGTATAGTTCTGAACTAATTATTATACAGTGTATAGTTCTGAACTAATTATTATACAGTGTATAGTTCTGAACTAATTATTATACAGTGTATAGTTCTGAACTAATTATTATACAGTGTATAGTTCTGAACTAATTATTATACAGTGTATAGTTCTGAACTAATTATTATACAGTGTATAGTTCTGAACTAATTATTATACAGTGTATAGTTCTGAACTAATTATTATACAGTGTATAGTTCTGAACTAATTATTATACAGTGTATAGTTCTGAACTAATTATTATACAGTGTATAGTTCTGAACTAATTATTATACAGTGTATAGTTCTGAACTAATTATTATACAGTGTATAGTTCTGAACTAATTATTATACAGTGTATAGTTCTGAACTAATTATTATACAGTGTATAGTTCTGAACTAATTATTATACAGTGTATAGTTCTGAACTAATTATTATACAGTGTATAGTTCTGAACTAATTATTATACAGTGTATAGTTCTGAACTAATTATTATACAGTGTATAGTTCTGAACTAATTATTATACAGTGTATAGTTCTGAACTAATTATTATACAGTGTATAGTTCTGAACTAATTATTATACAGTGTATAGTTCTGAACTAATTATTATACAGTGTATAGTTCTGAACTAATTATTATACAGTGTATAGTTCTGAACTAATTATTATACAGTGTATAGTTCTGAACTAATTATTATACAGTGTATAGTTCTGAACTAATTATTATACAGTGTATAGTTCTGAACTAATTATTATACAGTGTATAGTTCTGAACTAATTATTATACAGTGTATAGTTCTGAACTAATTATTATACAGTGTATAGTTCTGAACTAATTATTATACAGTGTATAGTTCTGAACTAATTATTATACAGTGTATAGTTCTGAACTAATTATTATACAGTGTATAGTTCTGAACTAATTATTATACAGTGTATAGTTCTGAACTAATTATTATACAGTGTATAGTTCTGAACTAATTATTATACAGTGTATAGTTCTGAACTAATTATTATACAGTGTATAGTTCTGAACTAATTATTATACAGTGTATAGTTCTGAACTAATTATTATACAGTGTATAGTTCTGAACTAATTATTATACAGTGTATAGTTCTGAACTAATTATTATACAGTGTATAGTTCTGAACTAATTATTATACAGTGTATAGTTCTGAACTAATTATTATACAGTGTATAGTTCTGAACTAATTATTATACAGTGTATAGTTCTGAACTAATTATTATACAGTGTATAGTTCTGAACTAATTATTATACAGTGTATAGTTCTGAACTAATTATTATACAGTGTATAGTTCTGAACTAATTATTATACAGTGTATAGTTCTGAACTAATTATTATACAGTGTATAGTTCTGAACTAATTATTATACAGTGTATAGTTCTGAACTAATTATTATACAGTGTATAGTTCTGAACTAATTATTATACAGTGTATAGTTCTGAACTAATTATTATACAGTGTATAGTTCTGAACTAATTATTATACAGTGTATAGTTCTGAACTAATTATTATACAGTGTATAGTTCTGAACTAATTATTATACAGTGTATAGTTCTGAACTAATTATTATACAGTGTATAGTTCTGAACTAATTATTATACAGTGTATAGTTCTGAACTAATTATTATACAGTGTATAGTTCTGAACTAATTATTATACAGTGTATAGTTCTGAACTAATTATTATACAGTGTATAGTTCTGAACTAATTATTATACAGTGTATAGTTCTGAACTAATTATTATACAGTGTATAGTTCTGAACTAATTATTATACAGTGTATAGTTCTGAACTAATTATTATACAGTGTATAGTTCTGAACTAATTATTATACAGTGTATAGTTCTGAACTAATTATTATACAGTGTATAGTTCTGAACTAATTATTATACAGTGTATAGTTCTGAACTAATTATTATACAGTGTATAGTTCTGAACTAATTATTATACAGTGTATAGTTCTGAACTAATTATTATACAGTGTATAGTTCTGAACTAATTATTATACAGTGTATAGTTCTGAACTAATTATTATACAGTGTATAGTTCTGAACTAATTATTATACAGTGTATAGTTCTGAACTATTATTATACAGTGTATAGTTCTGAACTAATTATTATACAGTGTATAGTTCTGAACTAATTATTATACAGTGTATAGTTCTGAACTAATTATTATACAGTGTATAGTTCTGAACTAATTATTATACAGTGTATAGTTCTGAACTTAATTATTATACAGTGTATAGTTCTGAACTAATTATTATACAGTGTATAGTTCTGAACTAATTATTATACAGTGTATAGTTCTGAACTAATTATTATACAGTGTATAGTTCTGAACTAATTATTATACAGTGTATAGTTCTGAACTAATTATTATACAGTGTATAGTTCTGAACTAATTATTATACAGTGTATAGTTCTGAACTAATTATTATACAGTGTATAGTTCTGAACTAATTATTATACAGTGTATAGTTCTGAACTAATTATTATACAGTGTATAGTTCTGAACTAATTATTATACAGTGTATAGTTCTGAACTAATTATTATACAGTGTATAGTTCTGAACTAATCATTATACAGTGTATAGTTCTGAACTAATTATTATACAGTGTATAGTTCTGAACTAATTATTATACAGTGTATAGTTCTGAACTAATTATTATACAGTGTATAGTTCTGAACTAATTATTATACAGTGTATAGTTCTGAACTAATTATTATACAGTGTATAGTTCTGAACTAATTATTATACAGTGTATAGTTCTGAACTAATTATTATACAGTGTATAGTTCTGAACTAATTATTATACAGTGTATAGTTCTGAACTAATTATTATACAGTGTATAGTTCTGAACTAATTATTATACAGTGTATAGTTCTGAACTAATCATTATACAGTGTATAGTTCTGAACTAATTATTATACAGTGTATAGTTCTGAACTAATTATTATACAGTGTATAGTTCTGAACTAATTATTATACAGTGTATAGTTCTGAACTAATTATTATACAGTGTATAGTTCTGAACTAATTATTATACAGTGTATAGTTCTGAACTAATTATTATACAGTGTATAGTTCTGAACTAATCATTATACAGTGTATAGTTCTGAACTAATTATTATACAGTGTATAGTTCTGAACTAATTATTATACAGTGTATAGTTCTGAACTAATTATTATACAGTGTATAGTTCTGAACTAATTATTATACAGTGTATAGTTCTGAACTAATTATTATACAGTGTATAGTTCTGAACTAATTATTATACAGTGTATAGTTCTGAACTAATTATTATACAGTGTATAGTTCTGAACTAATTATTATACAGTGTATAGTTCTGAACTAATTATTATACAGTGTATAGTTCTGAACTAATTATTATACAGTGTATAGTTCTGAACTAATTATTATACAGTGTATAGTTCTGAACTAATTATTATACAGTGTATAGTTCTGAACTAATTATTATACAGTGTATAGTTCTGAACTAATTATTATACAGTGTATAGTTCTGAACTAATTATTATACAGTGTATAGTTCTGAACTAATTATTATACAGTGTATAGTTCTGAACTATTATTATACAGTGTATAGTTCTGAACTAATTATTATACAGTGTATAGTTCTGAACTAATTATTATACAGTGTATAGTTCTGAACTAATTATTATACAGTGTATAGTTCTGAACTAATTATTATACAGTGTATAGTTCTGAACTAATTATTATACAGTGTATAGTTCTGAACTAATTATTATACAGTGTATAGTTCTGAACTAATTATTATACAGTGTATAGTTCTGAACTAATTATTATACAGTGTATAGTTCTGAACTAATTATTATACAGTGTATAGTTCTGAACTAATTATTATACAGTGTATAGTTCTGAACTAATTATTATACAGTGTATAGTTCTGAACTAATTATTATACAGTGTATAGTTCTGAACTAATTATTATACAGTGTATAGTTCTGAACTAATTATTATACAGTGTATAGTTCTGAACTAATTATTATACAGTGTATAGTTCTGAACTAATTATTATACAGTGTATAGTTCTGAACTAATCATTATACAGTGTATAGTTCTGAACTAATTATTATACAGTGTATAGTTCTGAACTAATTATTATACAGTGTATAGTTCTGAACTAATTATTATACAGTGTATAGTTCTGAACTAATTATTATACAGTGTATAGTTCTGAACTAATTATTATACAGTGTATAGTTCTGAACTAATTATTATACAGTGTATAGTTCTGAACTAATTATTATACAGTGTATAGTTCTGAACTAATTATTATACAGTGTATAGTTCTGAACTAATTATTATACAGTGTATAGTTCTGAACTAATTATTATACAGTGTATAGTTCTGAACTAATTATTATACAGTGTATAGTTCTGAACTAATTATTATACAGTGTATAGTTCTGAACTAATTATTATACAGTGTATAGTTCTGAACTAATTATTATACAGTGTATAGTTCTGAACTAATTATTATACAGTGTATAGTTCTACACTAATCATTATACAGTGTATAGTTCTGAACTAATTATTATACAGTGTATAGTTCTGAACTAATCATTATACAGTGTATAGTTCTGAACTAATACATTATACAGTGTATAGTTCTGAACTAATTATACAGTGTATAGTTCTGAACTAATTATTATACAGTGTATAGTTCTGAACTAATTATTATACAGTGTATAGTTCTGAACTAATTATTATACAGTGTATAGTTCTGAACTAATTATTATACAGTGTATAGTTCTGAACTAATTATTATACAGTGTATAGTTCTGAACTAATTATTATACAGTGTATAGTTCTGAACTAATTATTATACAGTGTATAGTTCTGAACTAATTATTATACAGTGTATAGTTCTGAACTAATTATTATACAGTGTATAGTTCTGAACTAATTATTATACAGTGTATAGTTCTGAACTAATTATTATACAGTGTATAGTTCTGAACTAATTATTATACAGTGTATAGTTCTGAACTAATCATTATACAGTGTATAGTTCTGAACTAATTATTATACAGTGTATAGTTCTGAACTAATTATTATACAGTGTATAGTTCTGAACTAATTATTATACAGTGTATAGTTCTGAACTAATTATTATACAGTGTATAGTTCTGAACTAATTATTATACAGTGTATAGTTCTGAACTAATTATTATACAGTGTATAGTTCTGAACTAATTATTATACAGTGTATAGTTCTGAACTAATTATTATACAGTGTATAGTTCTGAACTAATCATTATACAGTGTATAGTTCTGAACTAATTATTATACAGTGTATAGTTCTGAACTAATTATTATACAGTGTATAGTTCTGAACTAATTATTATACAGTGTATAGTTCTGAACTAATTATTATACAGTGTATAGTTCTGAACTAATTATTATACAGTGTATAGTTCTGAACTAATTATTATACAGTGTATAGTTCTGAACTAATTATTATACAGTGTATAGTTCTGAACTAATTATTATACAGTGTATAGTTCTGAACTAATTATTATACAGTGTATAGTTCTGAACTAATTATTATACAGTGTATAGTTCTGAACTAATTATTATACAGTGTATAGTTCTGAACTAATTATTATACAGTGTATAGTTCTGAACTAATTATTATACAGTGTATAGTTCTGAACTAATTATTATACAGTGTATAGTTCTGAACTAATTATTATACAGTGTATAGTTCTGAACTAATTATTATACAGTGTATAGTTCTGAACTAATTATTATACAGTGTATAGTTCTGAACTAATCATTATACAGTGTATAGTTCTGAACTAATTATTATACAGTGTATAGTTCTGAACTAATTATTATACAGTGTATAGTTCTGAACTAATTATTATACAGTGTATAGTTCTGAATTAATTATTATACAGTGTATAGTTCTGAACTAATTATTATACAGTGTATAGTTCTGCACTAATCATTATACAGTGTATAGTTCTGAACTAATTATTATACAGTGTATAGTTCTGAACTAATTATTATACAGTGTATAGTTCTGAACTAATTATTATACAGTGTATAGTTCTGAACTAATCATTATACAGTGTATAGTTCTGAACTAATTATTATACAGTGTATAGTTCTGAACTAATTATTATACAGTGTATAGTTCTGAACTAATTATTATACAGTGTATAGTTCTGAACTAATTATTATACAGTGTATAGTTCTGAACTAATTATTATACAGTGTATAGTTCTGAACTAATTATTATACAGTGTATAGTTCTGAACTAATTATTATACAGTGTATAGTTCTGAAATAATTATTATACAGTGTATAGTTCTGAACTAATTATTATACAGTGTATAGTTCTGAACTAATTATTATACAGTGTATAGTTCTGAACTAATTATTATACAGTGTATAGTTCTGAACTAATTATTATACAGTGTATAGTTCTGAACTAATTATTATACAGTGTATAGTTCTGAACTAATTATTATACAGTGTATAGTTCTGAACTAATTATTATACAGTGTATAGTTCTGAACTAATTATTATACAGTGTATAGTTCTGAACTAATTATTATACAGTGTATAGTTCTGAACTAATTATTATACAGTGTATAGTTCTGAACTAATTATTATACAGTGTATAGTTCTGAAATAATCATTATACAGTGTATAGTTCTGAACTAATTATTATACAGTGTATAGTTCTGAACTAATTATTATACAGTGTATAGTTCTGAACTAATTATTATACAGTGTATAGTTCTGAACTAATCATTATACAGTGTATAGTTCTGAACTAATCATTATACAGTGTATAGTTCTGAACTAATTATTATACAGTGTATAGTTCTGAACTAATTATTATACAGTGTATAGTTCTGAACTAATTATTATACAGTGTATAGTTCTGAACTAATTATTATACAGTGTATAGTTCTGAACTAATTATTATACAGTGTATAGTTCTGAACTAATTATTATACAGTGTATAGTTCTGAACTAATCATTATACAGTGCATAGTTCTGAACTAATTATTATACAGTGTATAGTTCTGAACTAATTATTATACAGTGTATAGTTCTGAACTAATTATTATACAGTGTATAGTTCTGAACTAATTATTATACAGTGTATAGTTCTGCACTAATCATTATACAGTGTATAGTTCTGAACTAATTATTATACAGTGTATAGTTCTGAACTAATTATTATACAGTGTATAGTTCTGAACTAATCATTATACAGTGTATAGTTCTGAACTAATTATTATACAGTGTATAGTTCTGAACTAATTATTATACAGTGTATAGTTCTGAACTAATTATTATACAGTGTATAGTTCTGAACTAATCATTATACAGTGTATAGTTCTGAAATAATTATTATACAGTGTATAGTTCTGAAATAATTATTATACAGTGTATAGTTCTGAACTAATTATTATACAGTGTATAGTTCTGCACTAATCATTATACAGTGTATAGTTCTGAACTAATTATTATACAGTGTATAGTTCTGAACTAATTATTATACAGTGTATAGTTCTGAACTAATTATTATACAGTGTATAGTTCTGAACTTATTATTATACAGTGTATAGTTCTGAACTAATTATTATACAGTGTATAGTTCTGAACTAATTATTATACAGTGTATAGTTCTGAACTAATTATTATACAGTGTATAGTTCTGAACTAATTATTATACAGTGTATAGTTCTGAACTAATTATTATACAGTGTATAGTTCTGAACTAATTATTATACAGTGTATAGTTCTGAACTAATCATTATACAGTGTATAGTTCTGAATTAATTATTATACAGTGTATAGTTCTGAACTAATCATTATACAGTGTATAGGTCTGCACTAGTCATTATACAGTGTATAGTTCTGAACTAATTACTATACAGTGTATAGTTCTGAACTAATTATTATACAGTGTATAGTTCTGAACTAATTATTATACAGTGTATAGTTCTGAACTAATTATTATACAGTGTATAGTTCTGAACTAATTATTATACAGTGTATAGTTCTGAATTAATTATTATACAGTGTATAGTTCTGAACTAATTATTATACAGTGTATAGTTCTTCACTAATCATTATACAGTGTATAGTTCTGAACTAATCATTATACAGTGTATAGTTCTGAACTAATTATTATACAGGGTATAGTTCTGAACTAATTATTATACAGTGTATAGTTATGCACTAATTATTATACAGTGTATAGTTCTGAACTAATTATTATACAGTGTATAGTTCTGAACTAATTATTATACAGTGTATAGTTCTGAACTAATTATTATACAGTGTATAGTTCTGAAATAATTATTATACAGTGTATAGTTCTGAACTAATTATTATACAGTGTATAGTTCTGAACTAATTATTATACAGTGTATAGTTCTGAATTAATTATTATACAGTGTATAGTTCTGAACTAATCATTATACAGTGTATAGTTCTGAACTAATTATTATACAGTGTATAGTTCTGAACTAATTATTATACAGTGTATAGTTCTGAACTAATTATTATACAGTGTATAGTTCTGAACTAATTATTATACTAAGTTCTGAACATTATTATACAGTGTATAGTTCTGAACTAATCATTATACAGTGTATAGTTCTGAACTAATTATTATACAGTGTATAGTTCTGAACTAATTATTATACAGTGTATAGTTCTGAACTAATTATTATACAGTGTATAGTTCTGAACTAATCATTATACAGTGTATAGTTCTGAACTAATTATTATACAGTGTATAGTTCTGAACTAATTATTATACAGTGTATAGTTCTGAACTAATTATTATACAGTGTATAGTTCTGAACTAATTATTATACAGTGTATAGTTCTGAATTAATTATTATACAGTGTATAATTCTGAATTAATTATTATACAGTGTATAGTTCTGCACTAATCATTATACAGTGTATAGTTCTGAACTAATTATTATACAGTGTATAGTTCTGCACTAATCATTATACAGTGTATAGTTCTGAATTAATTATTGCACAGTGTATAGTTCTGAATTAATTATTATACAGTGTATAGTTCTGAACTAATTATTATACAGTGTATAGTTCTGAACTAATCATTATACAGTGTATAGTTCTGAACTAATCATTATACAGTGTATAGTTCTGAACTAATTATTATACAGTGTATAGTTCTGAACTAATTATTATACAGTGTATAGTTCTGAACTAATTATTATACAGTGTATAGTTCTGAATTAATTATTATACAGTGTATAGTTCTGCACTAATCATTATACAGTGTATAGTTCTGAATAAATTATTATACAGTGTATAGTTCTGCACTAATCATTATACAGTGTATAGTTCTGAACTAATTATTATACAGTGTATAGTTCTGAACTAATTATTATACAGTGTATAGTTCTGAACTAATTATTATACAGTGTATAGTTCTGCACTAATCATTATACAGTGTATAGTTCTGCACTAATCATTATACAGTGTATAGTTCTGAACTAATTATTATACAGGGTATAGTTCGGAACTAATCATTATACAGTGTATAGTTCTGCACTAATTATTATACAGTGTATAGTTCTGAAATAATCATTATACAGTGTATAGTTCTGAACTAATTATTATACAGTGTATAGTTCTGAAATAATGATTATACAGTGTATAGTTCTGAACTAATTATTATACAGTGTATAGTTCTGAACTAATTATTATACAGTGTATAGTTCTGAATTAATTATTATACAGTGTATAGTTCTGAATTAATTATTATACAGTGTATAGTTCTGCACTAATCATTATACAGTGTATAGTTCTGAACTAATTATTATACAGTGTATAGTTCTGAACTAATTATTATACAGTGTATAGTTCTGAATTAATTATTATACAGTGTATAGTTCTGAATTAATTATTATACAGTGTATAGTTCTGAACTAATTATTATACAGTGTATAGTTCTGAACTAATTATTATACAGTGTATAGTTCTGCACTAATTATTATACAGTGTATAGTTCTGAAATAATTATTATACAGTGTATAGTTCTGAACTAATTATTATACAGTGTATAGTTCTGCACTAATTATTATACAGTGTATAGTTCTGAAATAATCATTATACAGTGTATAGTTCTGAACTTATTATTATACAGTGTATAGTTCTGAACTAATTATTATACAGTGTATAGTTCTGAATTAATTATTATACAGTGTATAGTTCTGCACTAATCATTATACAGTGTATAGTTCTGAACTAATTATTATACAGTGTATAGTTCTGAACTAATCATTATACAGTGTATAGTTCTGAACTAATTATTATACAGTGTATAGTTCTGAACTAATTATTATACAGTGTATAGTTCTGAACTAATTATTATACAGTGTATAGTTCTGAACTAATCATTATACAGTGTATAGTTCTGCACTAATCATTATACAGTGTATAGTTCTGAACTAATTATTATACAGTGTATAGTTCTGCACTAATCATTATACAGTGTATAGTTCTGAACTAATCATTATACAGTGTATAGTTCTGAACTAATTATTATACAGTGTATAGTTCTGAACTAATCATTATACAGTGTATAGTTCTGAAATAATCATTATACAGTGTATTGTTCTGAAATAATCATTATACAGTGTATAGTTCTGAACTTATTATTATACAGTGTATAGTTCTGAACTAATTATTATACAGTGTATAGTTCTGAATTAATTATTATACAGTGTATAGTTCTGCACTAATCATTATACAGTGTATAGTTCTGAACTAATTATTATACAGTGTATAGTTCTGCACTAATCATTATACAGTGTATAGTTCTGAACTAATTATTATACAGTGTATAGTTCTGAACTAATTATTATACAGTGTATAGTTCTGAACTAATTATTATACAGTGTATAGTTCTGCACTAATCATTATACAGTGTATAGTTCTGCACTAATCATTATACAGTGTATAGTTCTGAACTAATTATTATACAGTGTATAGTTCTGAACTAATCATTATACAGTGTATAGTTCTGCACTGATCATTATACAGTGTATAGTTCTGCACTGATCATTATACAGTGTATAGTTCTGAACTAATTATTATACAGGGTATAGTTCGGAACTAATCATTATACAGTGTATAGTTCTGCACTAATTATTATACAGTGTATAGTTCTGAAATAATCATTATACAGTGTATAGTTCTGAACTAATTATTATACAGTGTATAGTTCTGCACTAATTATTATACAGTGTATAGTTCTGAAATAATCATTATACAGTGTATAGTTCTGAACTAATTATTATACAGTGTATAGTTCTGAACTAATTATTATACAGTGTATAGTTCTGAATTAATTATTATACAGTGTATAGTTCTGAACTAATCATTATACAGTGTATAGTTCTGAACTAATTATTATACAGTGTATAGTTCTGAACTAATCATTATACAGTGTATAGTTCTGAACTAATTATTATACAGTGTATAGTTCTGCACTAATCATTATACAGTGTATAGTTCTGAAATAATTATTATACAGTGTATAGTTCTGAACTAATTATTAAACAGTGTATAGTTCTGCCTTAATCATTATACAGTGTATAGTTCAGAACTAATTATTATACAGTATATAGTTCTGAACTAATTATTATACAGTGTATAGTTCTGAACTAATTATTATACAGTGTATAGTTCTGAACTAATTATTATACAGTGTATAGTTCTGCACTAATCATTATACAGTGTATAGTTCTGAACTAATTATTATACAGTGTATAGTTCTGCACTAATCATTATACAGTGTATAGTTCTGAACTAATTATTATACAGTGTATAGTTCTGAACTAATTGGTATACAGTGTATAGTTCTGAACTAATCGTTATACAGTGTATAGTTCTGAACTAATTATTATACAGTGCATAGTTCTGAATTAATTAATATACAGCGTATAGTTTTGAACTAATTATTATACAGTGTATAGGTCTGAATGAATTATTATACAGTGCATAGTTCTGCACTAATCATTATACATTATATAGTTCTGAATTAATTATTGCACAGTGTATAGTTCTGAATTAATTATTATACAGTTATAGTTCTGAACTAATTATTATACAGTGTATAGTTCTGCACTAATCATTATACAGTGTATAGTTCTGAACTAATCATTATACAGTGTATAGTTCTGAACTAATTATTATACAGTGTATAGTTCTGAAATAATCATTATACAGTGTATAGTTCTGAACTAATTATTATACAGTGTATAGTTCTGCACTAATTATTATACAGTGTATAGTTCTGAAATAATGATTATACAGTGTATTGTTCTGAACTAATTATTATACAGTGTATAGTTCTGAACTAATTATTATACAGTGTATAGTTCTGAATTAGTTATTATACAGTGTATAGTTCTGCACTAATCATTATACAGTGTATAGTTCTGAACTAATTATTATACAGTGTATAGTTCTGCACTAATCATTATACATTATATAGTTCTGAATTAATTATTATACAGTGTATAGTTCTGAATTAATTATTATACAGTGTATAGTTCTGAACTAATTATTATACAGTGTATAGTTCTGCACTAATCATTATACAGTGTATAGTTCTGCACTAATCATTATACAGTGTATAGTTCTGAACTAATTATTATACAGGGTATAGTTCGGAACTAATTATTATACAGTGTATAGTTCTGCACTAATTATTATACAGTGTATAGTTCTGAAATAATCATTATACAGTGTATTGTTCTGAAATAATCATTATACAGTGTATAGTTCTGAACTAATTATTATACAGTGTATAGTTCTGCACTAATTATTATACAGTGTATAGTTCTGAAATAATCATTATACAGTGTATAGTTCTGAACTAATTATTATACAGTGTATAGTTCTGCACTAATTATTATACAGTGTATAGTTCTGAAATAATCATTATACCGTGTATAGTTCTGAACTAATTATTATACAGTGTATAGTTCTGAAATAATTATTATAGTGTATAGTTCTGAACTAATTATTATACAGTGTATAGTTCTGCACTAATCATCAAAACAGTATATAGTTCTGAACTAATTACTATACAGTGTATAGTTCTAAACTAATTATTATACAGTGTATAGTTCTGAACTAATTATTATACAGTGTATAGTTCTGAACTAATTATTATACAGTGTATAGTTCTGAACTAATTATTATACAGTGTATCGTTCTGAACTAATTATTATAGTGTATAGTTCTGAACTAATTATTATACAGTGTATAGTTCTAAACTAATCATTATACAGTGTATAGTTCTGAACTAATTATTATACAGAGTATAGTTCTGAACTAATTATTATACAGTGTATAGTTTTGAACTAATTATTATACAGTGTATAGTTCTGAACTAATTATTATACAGTGTATAGTTCTGAACTAATTATTATACAGTGTATAGTTCTGCACTAATTATTATACAGTGTATAGTTCTGCACTAATCATTATACAGTGTATAGTTCTTAACTAATTATTATACAGTGTATAGTTCTGCACTGATTACTATACAGTGTATAGTTCTGAACTAATTATTATACAGTGTATAGTTCTGCACTAATCATTATACAGTGTATAGTTCTGAAATAATTATTATACAGTGTATAGTTCTGAAATAATTATTATACAGTGTATAGTTCTGAACTAATTATTATACAGTGTATAGTTCTGCACTAATCATTATACAGTGTATAGTTCTGAACTAATTATTATACAGTGTATAGTTCTGAACTAATTATTATACAGTGTATAGTTCTGAACTAATTATTATACAGTGTATAGTTCTGAACTAATTATTATACAGTTTATAGTTCTGCACTAATTATTATACAGTGTATAGTTGTGAACTAATTATTAAACAGTGTATAGTTCTGCACTTATCATTATACAGTGTATAGTTCAGAACTAATTATTATACAGTGTATAGTTCTGAACTAATTGTTATACAGTGTATAGTTCTGAACTAATTGTTATACAGTGTTCGGTTCTGCACTAATTATTATACAGTGTATAGTTCTGAACTAATTATTATACAGTGTATAGTTCTGAACTAATCATTATACAGTGTATAGTTCTGAACTAATTATTATACAGTGTATAGTTCTGTATTAATTATTATACAGTGTATGGTTCTGAATAATTATTATACAGTGTATAGTTCTGAACTAATTATTATACAGTGTATAGTTCTGAACTAATTATTATACAGTGTCTAGTTCTGAACTAATTATTATACAGTGTATAGTTCTGAACTAATTATTATACAGTGTATAGTTCTGAACTAATTATTATACAGTGTATAGTTCTGAACTTATTATTATACAGTGTATAGTTCTGAACTAATTATTATACAGTGTATAGTTCTGAACTAATTGTTATACAGTGTATAGTTCTGAACTAATCGTTATACAGTGTATAGCTCTGAACTAATCGTTATACAGTGTATAGTTCTGAACTAATCGTTATACAGTGTATAGTTCTTAACTAATCGTTATACAGTGTATAGTTCTGAACTAATTATTATACAGTGTCTAGTTCTGAACTAATTATTATACACTGTATAGTTCTGAACTAATTATTATACAGTGTATAGTTCTGAACTAATTATTATACAGTGTATAGTTCTGAACTTATTATTATACAGTGTATAGTTCTGAACTAATTATTGTACAGTGTATAGTTCTGAACTAATTGTTATACAGTGTATAGTTCTGAACTAATCGTTATACAGTGTATAGCTCTGAACTAATCGTTATACAGTGTATAGTTCTGAACTAATCGTTATACAGTGTATAGCTCTGAACTAATCGTTATACAGTGTATAGTTCTGAACTAATCGTTATACAGTGTATAGTTCTTAACTAATCGTTATACAGTGTATAGTTCTGAACTAATTATTATACAGTGTATAGTTCTGCACTAATCATTATACAGTGTATAGTTCTGAACTAATTATTATACAGTGTATAGTTCTGAAATAATCATTATACAGTGTATAGTTCTGAACTAATTATTATACAGTGTATAGTTCTGCACTAATTATTATACAGTGTATAGTTCTGAAATAATGATTATACAGTGTATAGTTCTGAACTAATTATTATACAGTGTATAGTTCTGAACTAATTATTATACAGTGTATAGTTCTGAACTAATTATTATACAGTGTATAGTTCTGAATTAGTTATTATACAGTGTATAGTTCTGCACTAATCATTATACAGTGTATAGTTCTGAACTAATTATTATACAGTGTATAGTTCTGCACTAATCATTATACATTATATAGTTCTGAATTAATTATTGCACAGTGTATAGTTCTGAATTAATTATTATACAGTTATAGTTCTGAACTAATTATTATACAGTGTATAGTTCTGCACTAATCATTATACAGTGTATAGTTCTGCACTAATCATTATACAGTGTATAGTTCTGAACTAATTATTATACAGGGTATAGTTCGTAACTAATTATTGTACAGTGTATAGTTCTGCACTAATTATTATACAGTGTATAATTCTGAAATAATCATTATACAGTGTATTGTTCTGAAATAATCATTATACAGTGTATAGTTCTGAACTAATTATTATACAGTGTATAGTTCTGCACTAATTATTATACAGTGTATAGTTCTGAAATAATCATTATACAGTGTATAGTTCTGAACTAATTATTATACAGTGTATAGTTCTGCACTAATTATTATACAGTGTATAGTTCTGAAATAATCATTATACCGTGTATAGTTCTGAACTAATTATTATACAGTGTATAGTTCTGAAATAATTATTATAGTGTATAGTTCTGAACTAATTATTATACAGTGTATAGTTCTGCACTAATCATCAAAACAGTATATAGTTCTGAACTAATTACTATACAGTGTATAGTTCTAAACTAATTATTATACAGTGGATAGTTCTGAACTAATTATTATATAGTGTATAGTTCTGAACTAATTATTATACAGTGTATAGTTCTGAACTAATTATTATACAGTGTATCGTTCTGAACTAATTATTATAGTGTATAGTTCTGAACTAATTATTATACAGTGTATAGTTCTGAACTTATTAGTATACAGTGTATAGTTCTGAACGTATTATTATACAGTGTATAGTTCTGAACTAATTATTATACAGAGTATAGTTCTGAACTAATTATTATACAGAGTATAGTTTTGAACTAATTATTATACAGTGTATAGTTCTGAACTAATTATTATACAGTGTATAGTTCTGAACTAATTATTATACAGTGTATAGTTCGGAACTAATTATTATACAGTGTATAGTTCTGAACTAATTATTATACAGTGTATAGTTCTGAACTAATTATTATACAGTGTATAGTTCTGCACTAATCATTATACAGTGTATAGTTCTGAACTAATTATTATACAGTGTATAGTTCTGCACTAATTATTATACAGTGTATAGTTCTGCACTAATCATTATACAGTGTATAGTTCTGAACTAATTATTATACAGTGTATAGTTCTGCACTAATTACTATACAGTGTATAGTTCTGAACTAATTATTATACAGTGTATAGTTCTGCACTAATCATTATACAGTGTATAGTTCTGAACTAATTATTATACAGTGTCTAGTTCTGAACTAATTATTATACAGTGTATAGTTCTGAACTAATTATTATACAGTGCAGTAAGTAAGTTCAAATTCCATTGAAACTAGTCTCAACTTTTGCATTTTTTATAAGTTTGTAACAACAGTTTAATATTTTAATTAGTCATTAAAGTCAAAATAATTTCTCTAGCTTGACTACTGCTTATTATATAAAGTACCTGACATTCAGTAGACTTTCACATGTGAGCATTATTCGAAAATCTTGAGTAATTAGTCACTTACAGTTAGTATTAGTATTTAGATATTTTAATGTTATATGTATACACTTAACAGTTTATAGTAAATCACTTGCAGTTAGTATTACTGGTTAGATATTTTAATGTTATATGTATACACTTAACAGTTTATAGTAAATCACTTGCAGTTAGTATTACTGGTTAGATATTTTAATGTTATATGTATACACTTAACAGTTTATAGTAAATCACTTGCAGTTAGTATTACTGGTTAGATATTTCAATGTTATATGTATACACTTAACAGTTTATAGTAAATCACTTGCAGTTAGTATTACTGGTTAGATATTTTAATGTTATATGTGTACACTCAACAGTTAGTATTACTGGTTAGATATTTTAATGTTATATGTGTACACTCAACAGTTAGTATTTCTGGGTAGATATTTTAATGTTATATGTATACACTCAACAGTTAGTATTTCTGGTTAGATATTTTAATGTTATATGTATACACTTAACAGTTTATAGTAAATCACTTGCAGTTAGTATTACTGGTTAGATATTTTAATGTTATATGTGTACACTCAACAGTTAGTATTACTGGTTAGATATTTTAATATTATATGTGTACACTCAACAGTTAGTATTACTGGTTAGATATTTTAATGTTATATGTATACATTTAACAGTTAGTATTACTGGTTAGATATTTTAATGTTATATGTATACACTTAACAGTTAGTATTACTGGTTAGATATTTTAATGTTATATGTATACACTTAACAGTTAGTATTACTGGTTAGATATTTTAATGTTATATGTGTACACTCAACAGTTAGTATTACTGGTTAGATATTTTAATGTTATATGTGTACACTTAGCAGTTTATAGTAAATCACTTACAGTTAGTATTACTGGTTAGATATTTTAATGTTATATGTATACACTCAACAGTTAGTATTACTGGTTAGATATTTTAATGTTATATGTATACACTCAACAGTTAGTATTACTGGTTAGATATTTTAATGTTATATGTATACACTCAACAGATAGTATTACTGGTTAGATATTTTAATGTTATATGTATACACTTAACAGTTACTATTACTGGTTAGATATTTTAATGTTGTATGTATTCACTTAACAGTTAGTATTACTGGTTAGATATTTTAATGTTATATGTATACACTCAACAGTTAGTATTACTGGTTAGATATTTTAATGTTATATGTATACACTTAACAGTTTATATTAGTTCCTTGATTATCATACTCTTTTCTTGTTCATTAGAAACAATTTAGATGAGATGGATAGAGCACAATGTGGTATAAAGAAGAGAAAATGTAACAAAGCTAAGTAGGTTAATTTTATATTTACCATAAATATACTAGAGGAACCATATTTAGAATAAATGTATTCTAAACATGGCTGGTATGGATATTAAAACTTTAATTAAAATACAAAACAACATTTCAACCTTCTTAGGTCATCTTCAGGTTAAACATTTTTACTTCAAGTGGGTTTTTCATCATCAATAGTATTTAGTAAACAATTTGCAGATCATATCGTCCACTCGATAAAACCTAAAACTTAGAAGTTTAACCACTACAATAAAATGTTCATCAGAAAACAATGTCTTGTTTAAAAGTTATGAGAAATGAAAGGAGTATTGTTACAGGTTTTAACTACTGGAATAAAATATAAGTTACTTTCTACCTTAATAAATGCCTGTACTTAGGTTTTATCATAAAATATTTGTAATTGTATGCCACTAAAGAACTATTCATATTTAGGGTGGAACTGTTTTTGTTTTTTGTTGTCATCCATTAAGTAACACCTGCTTAAATGAAATATGCTTAGATGTAGATTATTGTGTTATCCTGTAATCATACAGTAAAAAGGTAGAAATACCCTTAGGGACATTTATTGACAAGACTTGTGATGTAATGGGTCTTAATCACTATAGGATAATTTTTATCTGAGCAAGCTTTTATATCTTCTGAATTAATAAATATCTTTCATTCACTGAATAGATTCTATTTTTTGACAAGTTCTCTGTTTGTATAAAACTCTTTCTTTCATTTAGAATGTACAAACTTGTATCACAAAGTTCAAAAGAATAGTAAACTAACTGAAAAAAGTATATTGTGTAAATTTATAGTTTGTTATTTTCCTAGGGATTACAACAATTATATATTTCTTAAAACATTGCATTAAGTCTAAAAACTTTATTTTTTTAGGTAAACATTGTAAGGCTTACCCTTACATCTTAATTGTGGTGAATTTGTCTGGTTACTAGAAGTTATTACAACTTTAAAAGAGCTGTCTGATTTACAGGGGCTTTTACTTGTTAACATGAAATAAACTAGTATTTAATGTTCCATAAACATATAACAACAACAGTGAACAGTATGTATTGTTGTCCATGGTCTTGAGGGACAACACAAAAACAATGAACTTTCATTTAAATATATACATGTAAATCAGTAATTTCAGAAATGACCAATGAATGCTGCGACTTGTGTTACCACCTACACTATGAATACTTTGTCAATAAATCATAATGATTGTTTAATTATTTGTTTGGGAAAAGAAGAGAAGAAAACGTAGATAAGACATTCCCAGATGGCCACTAAAATACCAGAGGAAGGACTGAGCTTAATGTAGAAATCGACAGAAGCCAAATGGTAAAAAGTTCAATATTTATTAGCATTTTATAATATAAGTAAATGTACATGGTAAACAAATAAGTAAATGTACTTGGTAAACAACTAAATAAGTGTATGGTAAACAAATAATATCTTTTAAACATGCTTATTATTTTCTGTCTCCAAATCCAAAACACTAAAACAGTAAGAGTGTTTCTCAATAAGAAAAAATGTTTTGAAATTTTGTAGTCTAAATTGTACTTAGTTGACTGTGAACTGAAAAGACTAGATGTACACCAAACAACCATAAGATTGAGTTCCATGTCCCCTGTAGCTGTAAAGAACTGAGTAACATAGATCTTACAAACTCTAATGCTTATTAATATAACTTCTGATCAAAACAAGCTACTTATTTATAGCAAAATTAAAATGAAGTTTGGTAATTTGTACAACTCACTACATAACACTCTTACATTTTCATTATTTTGCCAGTTGGATAACCTTGCTGTTATTTATAATTTTGTCAGTAATCCATGCATAATATTATAAGATACTACAAACTTAGACAACTTCATTTAGTTCCATCTTACTTATTGTTAATTGCTGTAAAATATCTACTACCAGAGTAATAATCAAGGTTTATATAGAAAACAATTAGACTTTTTTATACCCACAGTTTAAAACATAATTCTTTGTTCTCAATTTCACAAGAAAACTGTTGAAAGCATATTGGTTTTCACATCAGTTGTAGATTAACTGTTATAATAATTTAATTTACACTTGATGTACATATAATTTTATAGAACTCAATAAAGAATTAGGAAACATTTTGAACAAAATATTTATTTGTTATGGAATTCACTTCAAATATGCTTCTTGTTCCACTTGACTCTCTGTAGGGTTTGTAAAGTGTTCATAAAATGCCATCTTCTATGACCAAATAACATTTACAGCAGAGAGAAGAAAGCTATGAGTGAGATGTGGACATCATCTAAGAAAGTAGCAAGGAATAGGAGAGGCCTTTTCTTGGACTGAAGAGTTTTTGTTGGCCATGGCTATGGCTTTGCCTTGGTTCTTCATCTGTTCACTGTAGTGGACTTGTGGCTAGAGTAAACCCTAGCTGTTGAACACAACCTATACTGGTTTACTTCCTATTTATCCTACCTTTACCCAATTTTCTAGCATTGGCTTTCCTTTAACTATCTGAAGTTTGTTGCAGGAACCCAATGGAGTTTCTGAGAACATTTCTCCCTCTTCTCTTACACTGTCAGCCTTGTGTTGTCTTTAGCTATGGCCCTATACACATGGTTCACTTTTCTTGAGGTCTTTTTTGGGTTGTGATGCTATATTCTCACAAGCCCATTGCCTGGTTTTGTATATACGGGCCATTATTTTTGCTCTGGTTTTATGATATTTGAGTTTGACATGATTGCTGTGTCCTTGTTGTTCAGAGATGGCTTCTGCCCAGCAGAGCTCTGCCTTTCCAATGTTCTTTGGATGTGGCTTAGAATCTCATTTCTTGACCTTACCCTTTCCCTCACAGTTTTTCCAGTGGTACCATTGTTCACCCATTTTCATAGCTTTTCTTTTCTCCTCCTCAGGATTCCTAAGCATGCCAGTGTCTATCTTGAGCAGTTCTTATCTTTCTAGCCCAACAGGTGTCACACCTGCTCCATGTAGGTTTTACTGTTGCCAGTGTTGTAGAATGATATACCTTTTAGGGTCCTGTACTTCATTCTTGCTTCTCTGTTTTTGAAAAGTGTTTGCTCCTTTATTCACAATATTTATACCTTGAGGACTTTGCTTCCACATGTACATTGGCAACTGTCTAATTCTTGCCATTTCTTAATGGGAGTCAGCTAGTTCTACATCTTAACTTGTTCCTGAAGATTTGCTGATGAAATGGTTGATAAATTTGGAGAGGTCCTTTTTTCATCCTCCCAATACTTTGTACACATAGATGTGTATTTTTCAGCACCCATCTTATTGATACCTTTGTCACAGCCCTCAATTCCACTTATCTTGGTGTTGGTCTACAGATCCACTTCCTCCATCTGTGGCTATTGATACTTTCAATCATGAATGGACTCCTTTGCTCCTTTATGTTTATCTTACCATCCATTTATTTCTTTGGGTGGTCTCTTTCATCCATGCATGGTCATTCTGGTTGCTTCTTCCTGGCTCACTGAACCTTGGTTCCCTCACTTCCTCAAACTACAGGTGGTTTCTCCTTTTTCATCTCTACCTGCTCCATCAACCTAGTCACTGGCACTCCATCCCACAACATTCATCTTTTATCTTTCCACCTAACTTCTGTCAGATCCTTGGCTAGATTTTCTGGTTTATATCACAGTTTCACATTTAGCCTGTTTCAGTCACTCTTCTGTGGCCATCTATCTATGCTGGTAGGGAATTTGTCACTCCTTGGCATTTAATAAGGGTTTCTGGATTTTTCATCTAAAGTTGATTGCATCTCTGAGTGTCTCACGTGGCTCTTTGTGAGGGGTTATTTGGTCTTCTCGATTTCAGGTTTTGCATGTCATTATCCCATACCTTCTATTTTTCCAATTTCCACATGGTCCTTGTTTCCCTGTCCTTTTCATATTTATCCATCTTTTCTGATTCTGTTTGCTACCATGTTATCTATAGTTCCTGGTTTGGAACATTATCACAGAACTTTCTGCCCTCATCTTACCTCTGTTTACAAATCTCTCTGTGTCTTCCCCGTTTCACCTCTCTTTGATGATTTTTTTTTCCTCCTAATTTGTGGTTTTCATAAGTCAGATAATTTTTCCCTCTACATTACCAAGTCTTTGTGTCACTCCTTATTCTTTATCTGCTTACTTTCCTACAGTCATAAGTCAGATAATTTTTCCCTCTACATTACCAAGTCTTTGTGTCACTCCTTATTCTTTATCTGCTTACTTTCCTACAGTCATAAGTCAGATAATTTTTCCCTCTACATTACCAAGTCTTTGTGTCACTCCTTATTCTTTATCTGGATCCTGCTTACTTTCCTACAGTCATAAGTCAGATAATTTTTCCCTCTACATTACCAAGTCTTTGTGTCACTCCTTATTCTTTATCTGGATCCTGCTTACTTTCCTACAGTCATAAGTCAGATAATTTTTCCCTCTACATTACCAAGTCTTTGTGTCACTCCTTATTCTTTATCTGCTTACTTTCCTACAGTCATAAGTCAGATAATTTTTCCCTCTACATTACCAAGTCTTTGTGTCACTCCTTATTCTTTATCTGCTTACTTTCCTACAGTCATAAGTCAGATAATTTTTCCCTCTACATTACCAAGTCTTTGTGTCACTCCTTATTCTTTATCTGCTTACTTTCCTACAGTCATAAGTCAGATAATTTTTCCCTCTACATTACCAAGTCTTTGTGTCACTCCTTATTCTTTATCTGCTTACTTTCCTACACTCACTGTGGCTCATTTTTCTAATCTGCCTCTCCTCAATTTCTCATTTCTTCCTAATCTAGATGGACTCTTCTGGTCTCTGCATCATTATACTGCTTGCTTGACTTCCTTTTAGGGTCCTTGTTTACAACTATTTCTTCCTTTGCAACTTCCATCTTCTTGTGACCTTTCCCAGACACAACAAAACAAGGAAAGCTAATCTCTTGAGAGAAGTATCTATCAGAAATACATTTTCATTTAAGAATACTATAACTTTGGTAATGTAAGGTTGCTTATTTCTAGTATTAATATGTCTTTTGTAACATATCAATATGCACTACAGGAATTATATAACAAGGTTAAGGTTTTTGACAGACTTGCTAATAGAAACCACCCTGTGAACTTGCAGTTTTGAACATAGGTTTATGTCCTTTCACCATCCAAGGTTACATCTGAGTACTTGTAAGGTCATTTGAAGTGCATTAAGGGAGTTCCAGCATGAGAAATTGACAAATTATGTAAATTGGGTAAAATATGTATCATCAGATTTGTTATGAGCATTTAATTTGTCTGTATCAAATATAGTGGGCTGCTGATGATCCATAAATGCCAGTATTAATGAAAAAATATTGCAGTTTGGGTCGAATTTTGTATTATCCCTTTGACTAAAGTTATTTTGTAGTTGTCGTAATTATTATGGCAGGTACAGCTATTTCTGCTTACTTCCATCAATGATTATTTTCACTCCTTGATAAGTTTAAGAGTTAAGCACTAAAATTTGTGATTCAATACCTAAAGTAAGGAGAGAAAAGATAGCCCATTTTTTAGACTTTTGTTTAAAAAGAAAATGTTATTTTCAAGTGTAGTAATATAGTTTGTACATGTTGCCTGTATGTAACTATGCTATAGCACGGGTGTACAAGCATCCACTGTTTTAACAGGTAATTCTGAGATCCAATGGGTGAAAGAAAAGGAAAACCACATTAAATCTGCTATATCCAGGATAGACAAAATATGTTTTCTAATACCAGGGCTTGTCATACTGGCTGAGATATGACAGACATACTAGTGGTCTAAATGCAATATATCTCATCAGTTTTAGTAAACAACTGGTATGGATAATATAAAAATAGATGTGAATGTCAGTGCCTATCTATAGCATAACATATGGACCACTACTTGATTTTTCTTTATACCCATTAGTGCTGTGAGGGTATTGTCAACTGGTATGATCTGCAGTATCCATGAACGTAAATAGAAACAAGTCATTAACATGGAGTCAGCATTGATTATTACCACTTACCAACAACCACATAACCCAATCTTATGTCCATCAAGTTTTTGCCATTTTTGCCTACCTACAGCAGGTTATGCACCTACCATTGTAATAATATATCATGGGTGGCCAACATTCTGAACATTATATATATATATATATATATCCATACACATAATACACAGTGTATAAAATGTTTACATATATACATACCTTAATACTTATGTTACATACCACATAAAATATACATAATGCACAATGTGTAATACATATATTAACACTAACTTCACCCACAATGTATGCATATATACGTAGCTTAAAATGTATATCATATATACCAATATATACATGTCAGTATTCATATAAACAAAGGTGGCCAACATTCCTTAACATTAAACCTACATACCATAAACTTCAGATGTTTGAGAGCCACAAGACATGAACAAATATTACACACACGTTTTTATTGTTACACGTACACTTTGTTACATAAATTTTATATAAATATTAAGAAATACATGAACGTAATAATATTTATTTATGTATGTAGTTTTTAAATTATCAGATACTGTTAGTTTCAATAATCACAAAGTACACATATATATACCAAACGTTTTCAAAATCCTTTCTGATTGTTGTTTTAACTATATTGAACGTATTTAATATGGTAATAAACTACAGAAACATCTAAGAAAAATATGCAAATTTGCATTTCATTAACATTAAATGAGACAGCCAAAAATAGAAATAAAAGAGGTAAAACAGATATTTTTAATGATACTTATTTGTCTCAGTATCTGGTCAGAACATAGAGGAAAATATGTGAAACAATAAAATTAGAGATATTTTAATCAGATACCACCTTACAAAATTTTAGTCTTGTCATAATATTTTTTTTCTGACACAAACAGACATTGATGGCTCTGCATGGCCAGGTCGTTAAGGCACTCGACTCGTAATCTGAGGGTCATGGGTTTGAATTCTCGTCACACCAAACACGCTCGCCCTTTCAGCTGTGTGGCGTTAAATTGTGACGGTCAATCCCACTCGTCGTTGGTGATCACTAAATACTTTCCCTCTAGTATTACACTGCTAAATTAGAGATGGGTAGCACAGAGAGCCCTCGAGTAGCTTTGTGCAAAATTCAAAACAAACCAAACATTGGTATAATTATCAGGCAATTTAATGCCAGTAGAGATTCTGTGAGTTTCCATCTTGGTTGTGAGTCATTGAAATTCCGGCTGATATGTTGTCAAGGCTGTACGAATTAGCTCAGGTGTTGATCTGTAAGGACTGCACGATGCTTCAACTTCACAAATTTCATTACAGAGTACAGTAATTTACAGCAGTATGTTGTATTGAAAATTGAGATGAATTGCATAATGGTTTCCTTCAGTTCAGGATATTTTAATTCTGGAATTTGCTTTCAGAACTCAACTGTAGAATGGGATTTATAGATCATCTTTAGACCCAGTTTCTCCTGTGGTGCTATTAGTTCTATTTCCAAACCAGATGATTTTGTAACCAGAGGTTTGAGAATTGGGCAACCATCATTGGTCGCATCAACCATGAATGGATTTACAAGAAAGGCGAATCAGGGCTTCAGCTTCTGCAAGTCCTCAAACCTGTCTAGGAAATTATCAAGCAGTCCCTGTGATCTGTCTTTGTATTCTTCCAGTTTGTGGTCTTTTATTTCAATATCAGAGAATGTATTTACACACCTTGTGAGATTGGGAAAGTGACTGAAGTTTCTTGACAATATGTCTCTTTGAAAAAGTCTTATTTTATTCTGAAAGCTGAATATTGACTGAGTAAGATCAGAAACAATCTTATCCTTCCTCTGGAGTCCCAAGAGTATGTAGATGATTCATTATATCAGTAAGGAATATTAGAGTCCCATGTTGAGAGTATGTAGATGATTCATTATATCAGTAAGGAATATTAGAGTCCCAAGTTGAGAGTATGTAGATGATTCATTATATCAGTAAGGAATATTAGAGTCCCAAGTTGAGAGTGTGTAGATGATTCATTATATCAGTAAGGAATATTAGAGTCCCAAGTTGAGAGTATGTAGATGATTCATTATATCAGTAAGGAATATTAGAGTCCCAAGTTGAGAGTATGTAGATGATTCATTATATCAGTAAGGAATATTAGAGTCCCAAGTTGAGAGTATGTAGATGATTCATTATATCAGTAAGGAATATTAGAGTCCCAAGTTGAGAGTATGTAGATGATTCATTATATCAGTAAGGAATATTAGAGTCCCAAGTTGAGAGTATGTAGATGATTCATTATATCAGTAAGGAATATTAGAGTCCCAAGTTGAGAGTATGTAGATGATTCATTATATCAGTAAGGAATATTAGAGTCCCAAGTTGAGAGTATGTAGATGATTCATTATATCAGTAAGGAATATTAGAGTCCCAAGTTGAGAGTATGTAGATGATTCATTATATCAGTAAGGAATATTAGAGTCCCAAGTTGAGAGTATGTAGATGATTCATTATATCAGTAAGGAATATTAGAGTCCCAAGTTGAGAGTATGTAGATGATTCATTATATCAGTAAGGAATATTAGAGTCCCAAGTTGAGAGTATGTAGATGATTCATTATATCAGTAAGGAATATTAGAGTCCCAAGTTGAGAGTATGTAGATGATTCATTATATCAGTAAGGAATATTAGAGTCCCAAGTTGAGAGTATGTAGATGATTCATTATATCAGTAAGGAATATTAGAGTCCCAAGTTGAGAGTATGTAGATGATTCATTATATCAGTAAGGAATATTAGAGTCCCAAGTTGAGAGTATGTAGATGATTCATTATATCAGTAAGGAATATTAGAGTCCCAAGTTGAGAGTATGTAGATGATTCATTATATCAGTAAGGAATATTAGAGTCCCAAGTTGAGAGTATGTAGATGATTCATTATATCAGTAAGGAATATTAGAGTCCCAAGTTGAGAGTATGTAGATGATTCATTATATCAGTAAGGAATATTAGAGTCCCAAGTTGAGAGTATGTAGATGATTCATTATATCAGTAAGGAATATTAGAGTCCCAAGTTGAGAGTATGTAGATGATTCATTATATCAGTAAGGAATATTAGAGTCCCAAGTTGAGAGTATGTAGATGATTCATTATATCAGTAAGGAATATTAGAGTCCCAAGTTGAGAGTATGTAGATGATTCATTATATCAGTAAGGAATATTAGAGTCCCAAGTTGAGAGTATGTAGATGATTCATTATATCAGTAAGGAATATTAGAGTCCCAAGTTGAGAGTATGTAGATGATTCATTATATCAGTAAGGAATATTAGAGTCCCAAGTTGAGAGTATGTAGATGATTCATTATATCAGTAAGGAATATTAGAGTCCCAAGTTGAGAGTATGTAGATGATTCATTATATCAGTAAGGATTATTAGAGTCCCAAGTTGAGAGTATGTAGATGATTCATTATATCAGTAAGGAATATTAGAGTCCCAAGTTGAGAGTATGTAGATGATTCATTATATCAGTAAGGAATATTAGAGTCCCAAGTTGAGAGTATGTAGATGATTCATTATATCAGTAAGGAATATTAGAGTCCCAAGTTGAGAGTATGTAGATGATTCATTATATCAGTAAGGAATATTAGAGTCCCAAGTTGAGAGTATGTAGATGATTCATTATATCAGTAAGGAATATTAGAGTCCCAAGTTGAGAGTATGTAGATGATTCATTATATCAGTAAGGAATATTAGATCTTTTATCCACTCATCATTTCCCAGTTGAGGATAGTAATAATAGGCTCCAACTGATCCACAAACCTATTTAAGACATTGCTGGTAGACACCCACCTCACAATGAAGTAGAAAGAGACATCACTGGGTTTATCTTCAAACTCCAGTTCTTCAATAAAACTTTTGAACTGTCGGTGGGTCTTCCCATTTAAGCGTGTGGAATAAACAATTTCATAATATTTTCATAATTGAAGTATCTGACTGCCAGGTGTTCATGATGAATAATGTAATGAACAGGGAGAGACTCTGGAAAGCTGGGATCACTTTTCATAAGTGTAATTAATCCTGCATTTTTCTCCCACCACTGCAAGTGCTCCATCTGTTGCAACACTGACCAGTTTATTCAGTGGAATATCAGCATTTGTTAAGGCTCTGTCAAGCGCGTTTTTAATGTCAACACCACGAGTTGTTTCTTTTAGTGCCACTGAGTGTAACATCTCTTCTTTCACAGTTACATCAGAGGAAACATAACGAATAAATACCGCCAGTTGTGGGTTGTTTTGTATGTTTGTAGATTCGTCAAGGGCTAAGCTGAATGCAAGGGAATTATTTAAATCATTTTGCATTTTGCCTGCAACATCAGTACTGATCTGGAAGATGCGTCTCTCTGTAGTGTAGTGTGAAGCTGTTGTTTGTGCTATTAGTCGCTGAAGTTTTGTGTTATTTGGATCTAATACTGCAACAACTTCAACTATATTCTTCTTAACAAATTCACCATCAGAATATGGACGTTTAGCACGAGCAATATTTCATGATATAACAAAACTAGCTTCAGTCGTTGTATCAACTTCCTTACTGAACGTTGTGAATAGTGTCTGCTGGCTATTTAGTGATGATTTTAACACAGCTAACTTGTGTTTTCCGTAATTCTGATTCAGGTGGATAATCAGACGAAAAGTTTTTGTGATTTGTTTCATAGTGGCGTTTCATGTTACTGAGTAACACATTGCAGCTAAGACACAAAGGTTTATTTTTTTTAATGGTGAATGCAAAATCTTCCTTGCACTCTGACTTAAAATTTCTCTTTTCATCTTCATAATTTCGCTTCTTACAATTTGATAACGCCATCTTCCTTCAAAAAATTTTCACAGACACTTCTAAAAAATTAAAGTGAGAAAAACCACGAGCTCTAACACACGGAACGCAACCAGACACTACAGCTCCCAGTATCACACTAACTCTTCGCTAAATTCACTGCCCGCAACACAGCCACACACGCCACAATCACGCGATCGCAAGCCACGCCCATTAAAGCTAACATTTTCAGCACTGGCTTGTACAATTACTGATTCTCCAGCACAATTCCTCTGTAATCCTTGTTGATCCGAAATTTCTTTAATCCATGACTCAAATCTAGCATTAAAATTACGATTTAAATTTTTAAATATATTTACTCACCATGAACATTAAACTCACGTTTTAATCCAGTGGACTCCTAGTTTATACCTGGTAAATAATTATAAAGCTTATTTTTTTTATTTACCTTTTATATTAATTCTGATGCTAAAAGGAGTTCAACCAACATATTTCCAGAAGCTGCACGTTGTATATCAAAGAGCTGCATGTGGCTCGCGAGCCCTGTAATACTTAAATGTGCAACTTGCTTGTATTTTAATTTTATAGCAATTAATATTGAATTTTGCTTCTAATTATTATATTTCATTTCATTGTGAAACTAATTTAAATTTCGTTTTTGGGTTTTATTTATTTTGTGACATAATTCAGCCTTATACTTCTCTCTTAAGTTTCACAGACATCATATAATTTTATAAATGTCACCTTAATTAACTTCACTTTGTTACACATAAATCAATTCTTGTTCTCAGATGTAAGTGTTATTTTCATCTTATACAATAATTGTGAAGGTGTTTATTTTTATTTTTGTTTCTATTTACTCTTATCTTGTATGGGGTAGTTTGTAGAGACTTGGAATATGGCTACCAAAAGTCAAAGTTTGTTAGTTAATTTCTAGTTTAGGTCTAATAAGTTTTATGTAAGGAAGAAGGCAGTGGAATGACAATTGAAAAATAAATTACTATTTGATTTTTAAGAGATCTCAATTTACAAAAAAAAAATACAATGTTTTCAAACAGCTGCTTGTGAGAAGATAAAACTTCACATTGAAAATATAACCAGATTTCACTCTTCTGTAGGTAATGAATTGTATGTTCATTTATGTAAATTCGGTTAATGCAAACCAGATGTATAAATGTCATGAACTTGACCTGAACCTGTAACTTATTCATTGTTTGCACATGACAACGTGTATGTTACACTGCTTGTTCTTGTTTGTCCCTGTGTCATTCCCTCCTGGAGCTACAGTTAATATTTGTGTCCTCTGAATCATCCTTGACGTAATTAATTTAAGTGTAATACTTGAGCATTGTCCTGATCTACAGTGCTCATTCTGACTGGTCTCTACCTTTTGCATACGACATTTCAGCTTTTAACTTGAGACTGTTCTTCAGTATAGAAGCAGAAACATTGTCAAATTCTAGAAACAGACAGAAGCATCCAGTTAAAAAGAAAGACTGCACTGTGTCTGAAATACCCTTTAAACAGCATCTTGTGAACATATCAAACTTTCAACCTGCTGTCCTGCCCCAGAAACAAAACCTCTGCACACTGAATCAGCAGTTCAGCCAAACAAATAATTTAGTTGTTTATTCCTTTGTTAATTACATTCACTTGCTCTTTGTATTTGAAGTTATTATGTGCATATGATTCCCGAACTTGTTAGACATTAGTGTGCAGTAAAAACCTGTAAACCACAATATTTTGTTATCATTAAATATTAATTTTAACAAGTAAACATTATGTTATTAAAATCAAACAATTGGATTTTGTACAGATTTTTACACATATGTAAACCGTTTTTTGTTTGATTTAATTTTTACATAATTATAAGGGTTTTACTAAAGATAGACAAAGTAAGTTTCATACTGATGTTTATAATAAAATTTGTGTAATTTGTTTTATAACTTAGTTAAATTGTTACATGGTTATAAATTAATGAAATTTATTTTTTTATTAGAGGTATGACTTGTCGGACTGATTTCACCTATCAACACAATGACCACTAGCACAGAAGAACGAATATGGGAAGAAACTTATTTTAAAAAACTATAATTGTGTGAACTGCTTGTAGAGAAGTAGTCGATTCAGATTTTACAGAATGAAAAATTATATTTTGTTACCTTCAAGTTATGTGAACTCTTGAAAAGCTGTATTAGTGATATTTGAATCCGGAACCTTAGAAACAACTAGATTATTATATAACATACTCGTTGGTGGGTTATAACCTCACCAAGGCCTGCAAGACCACAACACAAAAAGATGAGTCGTCTTGAAACGGTGTTATTTATAGAAGGTAGATTATGATAACGGTAATGAAAGGTTAACTGATAATACAGGGTGATTATAGCCCATTTATTAGTGTTTACCACAGTACTAATAGTGGTTGGAAGATTATTTAATATTTATAAATAGGTAACATTTACTTGGGTCAGTTCAGTAACTTCTAATAAATCTATCTAATGAAATGTTTTTATAGGAAGGCGGGGGATATTTGTAGACTTAATTTATAAATGGGTCAGACGGTTTTTACGTTGTGTTAACCAACAAGAAATAACTTTAAATCACATTTACAAAACCACCTATACAGTCTAGTTTTCTAAACAAAATCTAATGTTTTTATTATCCACAAGAATTCTCATGTTCATAATATTTTTGATTCTGGAGTTTCAATATTTGTAACCCGTATTAGGGCCCGGCATGGCCAAGTGTGTTAAGGCGTTCGACTCGTAATCTGAGGGTCTCGGGTTCGAATCCCGTTCGCACCAAACGTGCTCGCCCTTTCAGCCGTGGGGGGCGTTATAATGTGCCGACTAATCCCACTATTCGTTGATAAAAGAGTTGGCGGTGGGTGTTGATGACTAGCTGCCTTCCCTCTAGTCTTACACTGCTAAATTAGGGACGGCTAGCGCAGATAGCCCTCGAGTAGCTTTGCGCGAAATTCAAAAACAACAACAACTTTCACGATTGTACAAATTTATACAAAAACATGTTTTGTTCAACGTGAATTCATAAATATAGTTACGTCATAATTAATATTCATTGTGTGTACTCAGAAACATCAATGATTCGTAAACTGCCAGTTCAAGTTTTTATTCACCATTTTATAACCAATGGGTTTATAAATTCATACCGTATACACTGTCACCATGTTGACGTCTTTCTGTTTAACATCCTTTCTATTATGGTGACTTTTTTGTGACAGTATAAATTATTTCAGTGCAAATAAGCTCTTTAATTAGATAATACATCATGGTCTGTTTATAAAATAACTTGTTTTTTATACATATATATGTGTGTGTGTCAATTTAGTATAAAATATGTAGCATATCTTTTGGTAGAAATTTGGTTTAAAATATATTAAATATTGATTGAGTTGTATATTGTTTTCCTATCAGATAATATGCTTATCTAGGCAGATTTCATATAAATTATTTCAGTGTATTATCAGTTAGGTTTTCTTACAAAATATTCACTATATAAAGGGTTATAAGTGACTTTTGAACTTGTGCTACTTTTCAATGATCGAATAATGACATTTGACCTTACTCTTGTAGCGCCCCCTATGACCTGAAAGCACGAACCGCGTTTCTGCAGTTTCGGGCTGGAAACCGTTAATTCCGAGGTTCATATACAAAGCACTTTAATCTTTATACCCCCAAACTTTATTTATTTAAATACTACTTTATTATCACTTCAAAACAAGACAAATTTAATCTCACCGACTGTTCAACCTTTCCTTCAAAAAGATAGATTCATTGATATTGTTGGCACATCTCAATAAAATAGATTAAAATATTGAATAAAGTTTATAAGTTTTTCCCTATATGTCAACATAACAACAACTCATTTAATCATTCATGTGCCTCTTGGAACTCTGGGTAGGAGTTTTTAGACTAACTATTAGATAACAGTGTGCGATGTAGACTTACCTTTAGTAATATACCAACTCGAAACATAGATTTGATTGGTTCTTCCATTAGATAACAGTGTAGGATATACTTAGATAACAGTGTACGATGTAGAGTTACCTTTAGTAATATA
This sequence comes from Tachypleus tridentatus, assembly GCF_004210375.1. Classification (NCBI taxonomy): domain Eukaryota; kingdom Metazoa; phylum Arthropoda; class Merostomata; order Xiphosura; family Limulidae; genus Tachypleus; species Tachypleus tridentatus. The sequence continues at coordinate 6,116,198 of NC_134837.1, forward strand.
CCAACTCGAAACATAGATTTGATTGGTTCTTCCATTAGATAACAGTGTAGGATATACTTAGATAACAGTGTACGATGTAGAGTTACCTTTAGTAATATACCAACTCGAAACATAGATTTGATTGGTTCTACCATTAGATAACAGTGTAGGATATACTTAGATAACAGTGTACGGTGTAGAGTTACCTTTAGTAATATACCAACTCGAAACATAGATTTGATTGGTTCTACCATTAGATAACAGTGTAAAATGCAAAGTTAACTATAGGAATATAACAATTTGACACACAGTGGACAGACTGCAGATAGCTTATTGTGTAGTTTTGCACTAAAAACAACTACAGTTTACACAGTCTTACATTATATTATAAAGAAATGATTCTTGAAACACAAACCTACGAGGTTATTCACACTGAAAACATGTATCCAAAAGGTATGAACAAATCAAAGATTGTATTCTCAAGACGGCTGGTATGGGTATTGAAACATTAATTAAAATAAAGTACAGAACAACGTTTTGACCTAAGAAGATCAAACAATTATTCTCTACTTTATTTTAATTAAAATGTTAATACCCATACCAGCCGTCTTGAGAATACATTTTTACTTCAAGTGGGTTTCTCGTGATCACAGATAGAAAACTGTTTGAAAGTTTATTCTGTTTGGTAAACTGGCTGACTTCGCTACTTCGGCTGTTTATTGCGTGTGTTGTCTACTCTGAGCAGCAGTTTCGTGGATGTAATTAGAACATTTCTTTCATACTATTCACGCTTACTGACCTTTTAAACTCAGTTAAAGAGACTAGCAGTTACAAAGAATTGAAGTAAACCGACTTTGATACACTCCCACAAGTGGGATGTTGAACATTTTCTAGAACTTTCCAATATATTCAGTAATATGACACTGATTGCAGTAGCTATGAGTAATGCTTATAATTACAATCCCATGTCAGTGATCTCACATTATCAAAAGAGCGTTCATAATCAGATATTAATTTACATCTAACAATATCTTTAAGCGAATGACGTAGCAATTGCATCCTGAGGACAATTTGTCATATTTTTTACCCCAAGTGTGTCTTTGTAATTGCGCAAAGTGAGTTTGGTTTGCTTTTGGTGTTTTTGTTTTAAATAAAGGGCCACTTGTATAATACTTATCAATATAACAGTTCAGATATATTTATTTTATAATAATTTTTTGTATTGGGCCAAGCGTGTCTCGATGGTTAGGCTGTAGATCTATGTTTCAATGGTTCGCTTCCCTTATCTGACAAAATGACATTCTGTATTTCACAGTAGACGAATTAAGTGATAGCATTCTGTATTTCACAGTAGACGAATTAAGTGATAGCATTCTGTATTTTACAGTAGACGAATTAAGTGACGTTCAAATCGAACTTTTTGATCTAATAAGAATATTGCAAGAGCTACATTCTATACACTTCAAAAATGTGCGCATACAGCGCCCTCTGTAGCTGTGTACAAACTCAAACTAACTATATTCAGTTTGGTTTATGTGTAGACAGAACAGAAAGTTGGATTATACTAGTTGGCTAATTAGGTAATGACAACTTACGACAACACTCTGCGTCAGCGCACGAGCCAGTAGCTGACTGTAATGTCGAGTCCAGGTTGTGTTGTCTCCTGTACTGATCCACTGATTGTTATATTTAAGGGCTGGAAGACTTAGTATGTTTTTGACCTTTTTATTTATCCAGCAGACACGGTACAGGTTTTAATGATAAAGAAAACACAAACGTAATTTAGGAAGAATTTATCAAACGTTTCGGGATCACCAGTTTTTATGGATAACAGAAGAAAGGTTACAAACCCAATACAGAAACTGGCATCTGATTTCTCTCTCCGATTTTAGAATTCTCTCAACAGCGAAACATGATGCTAAATTTATAATAAAGGAACATAACAATTATTCTTCCATCACTAAATAATAGAAATCATTCACCTGATTTAAATCTGTATGGTTTGCGTCACATTTCTTTTGTTTACCGTTATCACACTTTGTATATCTAAACCGTTTACTTCTTACTTACGTTATATTTCTGTTGCAATTATAAATATTGTTTGTCTTGTACTTCTGGATTACTGATGGGAAAATTTTAATTCTATATGTGCAATAAACGCTTCCTGAATTACGTTTGTGTTAAGGAAGTAGAACAAACGGTGTTACGTAAATATATCCAAGTGTTATATGGAATTCACGTATTAGTATTTCAGTAAACTTCGTTCATTTCGATCACCACATTTGTGGTACGTTTATTTAATGCTTGGTTTAGTTTACAGGGGGAGTGACAACTGTTAATGTAACAGTCCTCAGCTCTTTCACTTTAATGTATCACTTGGCCTCACTGTTTTGTAGTGTATTATTATATGTTATATTGTTTTGTAGTGCATTATTATATAGTCTACTTTTTGTTTTCCTCATTAAATATTTGATTTTTATTTGAACTCTTGTCTTATCTTAATGCAACTAACAAAAGAACGAAGAAAAATGTACACCGAGATCCAAAAACTTTCCATCAGCACACTTAATGACATATCTATTACATTACTGTTATATTTTTCACACATGATTTAATAAACGTCCAGCTAACTGTCTCTTCAGAATCCAGTGACCTAACTTAACGTTTGGTAATTTATGTATCGATAGGAAACTATTTTCTCTGCACACATGTTTGACAGTCACTTCTTTTACAGCATTTTGTTACCAGGGAAAGTAAATAACACTGTGCAACAAATTTCAGGTTCAAAAAAAGTACAAGTTAAGTAAGACTTGTTTCTGGGTCGAAAAATTGTCCTGATTCTGAATCTGACCTTTATTCCTCCAGATTAGGCACCGTTTTCCTGTACCATAACCCATATGTTTTATAATATACTGCAAAATATCGCGTATTGAACGCAACATTGCAAATACTGAAAGTTACAAAAAACAAAACAAAAATTTAGTTGGTATAACAAAACATTTATTGGTTATGAATTAAAAACACACACCTGTCAGTTTCAACAACTTTTGTTCTTCTTGTGTGGAGTGTGATCTTCTTTTTTTATACCCCAGCAGTAGTCTGCCAACATGCCAGGGTTCCATTTTCCTTTAAATCACTGAAATATCCTGATGGAATCTCTCGCCATGTTCATCACTCACATCACCAAGATTTTCCGCAAAAAAATCCAAATGAGAGTGAAGCACATGAACTTTAAGAAACATGTTACATCCAATATCATGATAATGACTCAGCAGATCATTCACAACTTGCACATAGTCTTCTGAACGATGGTTCCCCAGGAGGTTATCACAATATCATGATAATGACTCAGCAGATCATTCACAACTTGCACATAGTCTTCTGAACGATGGTTCCCCAGGAGGTTATCACAATATCATGATAATGACTCAGCAGATCATTCACAACTTGCACATAGTCTTCTGAACGATGGTTCCCCAGGAGGTTATCACAATATCATGATAATGACTCAGCAGATCATTCACAACTTGCACATAGTCTTCTGAACGATGGTTCCCCAGGAGGTTATCACAATATCATGATAATGACTCAGCAGATCATTCACAACTTGCACATAGTCTTCTGAACGATGGTTCCCCAGGAGGTTATCACAATATCATGATAATGACTCAGCAGATCATTCACAACTTGCACATAGTCTTCTGAACGATGGTTCCCAGGAGGTTATCACAATATCATGATAATGACTCAGCAGATCATTCACAACTTGCACATAGTCTTCTGAACGATGGTTCCCCAGGAGGTTATCACAATATCATGATAATGACTCAGCAGATCATTCACAACTTGCACATAGTCTTCTGAACGATGGTTTCTCAGGAAGTTATCACAAACTTTCTTGAATGACAAGCTTCTCTTTTCTCATGAAACGTGTGATGAAGGTTTCATCAAGTATAATTTTTCGAATTTGGGGACCAATGAAGATACCTTCTTTAATTTTAGCTTGACTCAGGGAAGGGAACTTCTCTGCAAGATATGCAAATGTGGAGGATTCCTTGTCCAAGGCTTTCACAAATTGCTTAAACAAACCAAGTTTAATATGCAAAGGTAGTAAAAGAATTATATCACTTTTTACAAGTGGTTTGTGCATGATATTGTGTGTTCCTTGCTCAATTTCATCTCGGATCGGCCAATCCTTGCGTACATAATGTTCAGTTCTTGCTCTGGATTTCCATAAGCACAGGAAGCAGCAAAATTTAGTATAGCCAAGCTGAAGGCCAGTAAGCACGGCCACAACCTTGAAATCTGCACAAATATGCCAGTTATGGTCATCATACTGTATGCTTGTTAGAATTGCTTTCAGATTTTCATATGATTCTTAAATGGTTGTGCTATAAGCTATGGGAACAGAAGGCAGAGTGTTACCATTGTGTAGCAGAACAGCTTTGATGCTGTCCTTGGATGCATCTATGCAAAGTCGCCAGTTGGTGTTATCATATGGTATTTCCAGTTGCTCAAAAAGTTCAGTGATGTCATTACAAAAGCATAAGTCATCCTTCATGGTGAATAATGCAAGCAGATCCTCTGTACGTTTCCTGTACATTGTTATCTTCACTCCTTTTTCAAGAAGATTACGTTCTTGAAGCCTTGATGCCAGAAACTCACTTTTGTCTTTGGTTAAATAGAGATCCCTGCACACGTCATTTAGAGCCTCTTGAGAATATCCACATATTCACCACTGGAATGTTCATCTGCACTGCTGGAACTCTGCATTTCTTGATCTGGAGGTTTGGGCACAGGTAAATTTTCTGAGTGCTCTACTGGGTGCATTGCTGATTGCAAATTTGGGTAAACAATGTGTTTCTTTTTCTTTGCTGTAGTACAGCCTGTAAAGTCTTGCTGACAGAAATAGTAATCATTAGAGTGATCTTTCTGCTCACGCCAAATCATTGGCACACCAAACTTCATGTGAACATTATTTCCTGCATACAAGGCACTCAATGTCTTCACACATGTAAGGCAACACACATGAGGAGCCCATGACTTGTCCTGGTCTCCTAAGTCACAAACGAAGTACGCTTTGTACATTTTCTTGATATGGCGTGTAATACTGCTCTTTTCTTTAGCAAAAGTTAATTCCCCACATATGTAACAGAATCTGTTTGGATCATTTTTGCACTGTCTTGCACTCATTGTTGAAAACAAATAAGATCTGAAAGAAAAAAATAAATAACATTAAACACAAGCTTTGACGTATAAAGTATTAAGTGATAAACTCAATTAAATATAAGCACACAATAATAAACCAGAAAATATGATTTTAAACTGTACTGTGCTATTTATCATATCACATTGTAGGTGTTACTAAGATTGGTCTCTAGCCCTGGGTTGAAAACCATTTTACAATGCGGTAGAGAATTTTATTTAATAATAATGATAAAAAGGGTATACAGTGACAATTCTGCAAAAACCATGCCTAATTTAACAAAAAGAAGGCCAGAAATGGATTTCCCATGTCATTTTGCATATAAAAATGGCCACAGATCTCTTGTACTTTTTTGAGTGTTGCACAGTGTAATTAATGTTTTGTTCATTAATACTTGTAACTAAGTGTAACTGAGGAAAGGTTAAGTCACCCTACCCCCTAATAGCTAGTGTTACCCCCTTTGGCTGAAATAACTGCAGTCAGACGTTTCTTGTAGCTGTCTACCAGTCTCTGACATCGCTCTGAAGAAAGTTTGCCCGACTCCTCAATGCAGAATTCTTTCAGCTGTGAGATGTTTGAGGGGTTTCTTGCATGTACAGCCCGTTGCAAGTCACCCCACAGCATCTCTATGGGATTGAGATATGGGCTTTAGCACGACCATTCCAGGACTCACCATTTCTTAGTTTTCAGCCAGTTTTTGGTAGATTTACTGGTATGTTTTGGGTCATTGTTGTGTTGCAGGGTCCAGTTCCACTTCAGCTTTAATTTTCTTACAGATGGTCTCACATGTTCCTCAAGCACCCTTTGATACACAGTAGAATTCATGCTGGGTTCTATGATAGTGAGCTGTCCAGGTCCTGCTGCAGCAAAGCAGCCCCAAACCATGACACTTCCACCTCCATGCTTCACAGTTGGTATGAGGTTCTTTTTCTGGAATGCTGTATTTAGTTTACGTCAAACATGTCCTCTGTTTTGGCGTCCAAATAATTCAATTTCAATTTTAAACTCATCTGTCCAAAGAACGTTATTCCAGAAGACCTGGTCTTTGTCTACATTCTCTCTGGCGAACTTTAGTCTGGCCTTGATGTTTCTCTTAGACAGCACACCTCCCATGCAAGTTAAACTTGTGCAGTCTCTTTCTGATTGTAGAGGCATGCACTTTCACATCAACAGTAGCCAGAGCCTGCTGTAGATCCCGTGATGACATGTTAGGGTGTTTGGAGACCTCTTTTAGCATCTTGCGGTCTGCTCACGGAGTGAACTTGCTTGGACGACCGGACCTGGGCATGGTGGCAGTTGTTTTGAAAGCCCTCCACTTTTTGACTATTTTCCGGACAGTGGAATGTCTGATTTCAAAATCTTTTGGTATCTTTTAAAATATTTCACCAGACTCATAAGCTGCTACAATTTTCTTTCTGAAGGCCTCAGACAGCTCTTTTGCTCTCACCATGATGCTCACTCTCACTTCAACAGTCAGGAGCACACCAAACTAAATGTCTGAGGATTAAATAGGGCAAGCTTCATTCAAAATGCTGAGTAACGATCTTCTAATCATGTGCAACTGGTGTGATAAACCTGTGTGTGAGTTGAGCCATTTTGAGTGGGAATAAATGTGTGGGTGTCCTAACTTTTTCCTCAGTTAGAATGTGCATTTTAGTAGAATTACATTTACAGAAGATCTTGAAAAGTCTTTTCTTCAGTTTTAATTGTTTAGTTATATTCCTATAATCTCTCAGTATTGTTCAAATTGAGATTAAATATCTATATATCCAAAAATGTTGCAAAAATACACGGGCTTTCAAAATGTGTTCTAACTTTTTTACATGACTGTATGTGGTAGATACGACGTAGTACTCTCTGTATATGGTAGCTACATGCTGGTACTCTACATGTATAAGAGGGACATCCTAGTATTCTGTATATGTGGTAACTACATATTAATATTGTATTCGTGTGGTAGCTACATTCTAGTACTCTATGTGTGGTAGCTACATCCTGGTATTCTGTATGTAAGATAGCTACATCCTAGTACTCTCTATACATGGAAGCTACATTACATTATTCTATATTTGTGGTAGCTACATCCCATTACTCTTATGTATGTGGTAGCTACATCCTAGTACTTTATACGTTGTAGCTACATTTTATTATTTCATATGTGTGGTAGTTACATCCAAGTACTCTTGTATATGTTATAGGTACATCCTAATAGTCTATATATATGTGGTACCTTCATCCTAATACTCTTATGTATATAGTAGTTACATCCTATTATTCTGTATGTGTGGAAGCTTCATCCTCTTATTCTAGGTATAGTAGCTACCTCTTAGTTTTCTTATGTATGTGGTAGCTACATTCTAGTACTCTGTTTGTATGATGGCTACATCCTAGTACTCTCTCTATATATGATAGCTACATCCTAGCCCTTTCTATATAAGGTACCTACATTTTATTATTCTGTATGTGTGGTATCTTCAACTTAGTGCTATATATCAATGAGTTCGATATATACAAGTACTTTTATATATGTTGTAGCTACATTTCATTATTCTATATGTGTAGTAGGTACATCCTAGTGCTTTTATATATGTGGTAGCTACATCCTAGTACTCTATACGTATAAGAGCCACATCCTGGAACACAACAAATGTGATAGCTACATCCTAGTAGTTTCTATATGTGTGGTAGCTATATCCTTGTAATCTGTATATGTATAGCTACATTCTAGTACTGTGTGTGTGTATATATATGGTACCTACATCTTATTATTCTATGTATATGGTAGCTACATCCTAGTACACTATATGTATGATAGCTAAATCCTAATACTCTATATATGTGGTAGCTATATCATGTTACTCTTATATATGTTATAGCTACATCCTAGTACTCTATATGTGTAAGAGCTACATCCTAGTACACAAAAATGTGGTATTTAACTCCCAATACTCTATATTTTTGGTAGCGACATCCTAGTGCTCTGTATGTAAGATAGCTGAATCATAGTACTCTGTCTAGTAACTACATCCTTGCACTCTATATATGTGTGGTAGCAACATCCTATTATTCTATATATGTGGTAGCCTCATCATAGTACTCTGTATACATGTACGTGTGGCAGCTAAATCCTTTTACTTTATACATATGGTAGCTACATTCTAGTTCTCTATATACATGGTAGCAACGTCCTAGTACTCTGTATTTCGTAGCAACATCTTAGCATTGTTTGTAAGATAGCTACATCTTACCACTCTATGTGTGGTAGCTACGTCTTAATACCCTGTGTGTATGATAGCTACATCCTAGTACTCTGTACATATGTGGTAGTTACAACCTGCTATTCTATATATATAGTAGCTACATTTTACTATTCTATATGTGTGGTAGATACATCCTAGTGCTCTTATATATGTGGTAGCTACATCTTAGTGCTCTATATGTATGAGAGGTACATCGTAGTACACAAAAAATGTGATAGCTACATCCTTGTAATTTGTATATGTGTGGTAGTTATATCCTTGTAATCTATATATATGGTAGCTACGTCCTAGTACTCTAGATATGTATTACCAACGTCCTAGCACTCTATATATGTATTACTTACGTCCTAGTAGTCTCTATATGTGATAGCTACATCCTAGTACTCTAAATGTACAGTATATACATTTTATTATTGTATATACGTGGTATCTACATCCCAGTGCTCTATATGTGTGTTTGCTACATCCAAGTACGTTTATTTATGTGGTAGCTACATCCTAGTGCTCTATATGTGTGTTTGCTATATCCAAGTACTTTTATTTATGTGGTAGCTACATTCTATTATACTATATAATTGAAGCTAAGTCCTAGTACTCTCATATATGTTATAGCTACATCCTAGTATTTTTATGTTGTGTCGTAGCTACATCCCATTATCCTATATTGTGGTACCTACATCCTGTTACTCTATATGTATAATAGTTAAATGCTAGTAATATATATATATATATATATGGTAGCTACATACTATCATTCTTAATGTGGGGTAGCTACACCCTAGCACTTTATATGTGTGGTAAAAACATAATAAAATTTATATTTGTTGTAGCTACATCCTAGCATTCTCTGTATTTGGTATGGAAGCTACATTACACTATTCTATATGTGTGGTAGCTACATGTTATTATTCTGTATGTGTGGTAGCAACATGTTATCATTCTGTATGTGTGGTACCTACATCCTATTAATCTATATTTGTCGTAGCTACATTCTAGTACTCTTATATATGTAATAGGTACATCCTAGTACTCTACATGCATGATGGCTATATCCTAATTCTGTATGAATGTGGTATCTACATCCTGTTACTCTATATACACTGCTGTCCAAAATCTTAAGGCCAATGAACATAAAGAAAAAATATGCATTTTACGTTGTTAGATTCAACAACTTATTTGAGTAGAGTTTCGAAAGATGAAAATAAGAAAAGAGAAAATAAAAATAAAAAACAATTTTAGCATTTAATAGGGAAAATGTGAACACTATGAAATTAGCCTAAATACCAGCTGGTCAAAACTTTAAGACCATACCAAAAAGTAGTTCTAAACAGGGTAGGAAATGCCCAACAAGAGGTCTCTGTAGTGAACTGCACGGCCGTCATTGCGAATAACTGCAAACATTTGCTTTGGCATGGTCGATATAAGTGTTTGCAGAAAGCTGACTGGAATTTTATTCCAAGTGGTGAAGATGGCTTCACGAAGATCATGCATTGTTTGGAATTGACCACCATTTCTATAAACTTCCCTTGCCATCCACCCCCAAACATTTTCATTGGGGTTCAGTTCGGGCGAACACGCTGGATGGTCCAAAAGAATCACGTTATTCGTCATGAAAAAGTCCTTTGTCCTGCGGGCATTGTGAATTGTAGCGTTTTCCTGCTGAAAGATCCAGTCATTTCCACACAAACGAGGGCCTTCAGTCAATAAGGATGCTCTCTCCAACATGCCATTATAACCAGACACTGTTTGACGCCCCTGTATAACCTGAAGCTCCATTGTTCCATGGAAGAAGAAAGCACCCCCAATCATGATGGAGCCTCCTTCACTGTGTCGTGTAGAAAATGTCTCCGTTGGGATATCCTTATCGTGCCAGTAACGTTGGAAGCCATCTGGGCCATCCAGGTTAATTTTTCTCATCAGAGAACAAAACCTTCTTCCACTTTTCTACATCCCATATTTGGTGCTTCTCAGCAAAGTTTAACCGAGCTGTTTTGTGGTGTGGAAGGAGGCGTGGCCTTTGAAGACGTTTACGGTTTTTAAAGCCTTTCTCTCGTAGATGCCATTTTATTTTTCTTGAACTGCATTCTGCATCCGTAAAGGCCTTAATTTGGTTCGACGATCGACTGGTGTCTTGCCGAACAACCCATCGAATTCTCCTTCTCAACGCCGACGAAATTTTCTTGGGCCGACCATTTGAAATTCTCCTTCCGTATCCCTCGGGGTCTTTTAAGAAATTTGAGTGACCTTGCTTTTGCAGTTCAACAATTCTGCCACGTTCAAACTTTATCGACTTTTTAGCCTTTGCCATGTTTTTACCCAAAGTAACACAAGAGATGTCAGTGGGGGATGTTGACAGCGCTAATGCTTGAATACAAATGACTAAATTTCATGACATGTTTATTGATTAATGCTTCGTTTCAGTATGGCCTTAAACCTTTGACCAGCTAGTATTTAGACTAATTTCATAGTGTTCACATTTCCCCCATTAAATGCTGAGAAAAAGATTTTTATTTTTATTTTCCTTTTTCTCATTTTCATCTTTCGAAGTTTTACTGAAGTAAGTGGTTGAGTCTAACAACGCAAAATGCATATTTTATCTTTACATTCATTGGCCTTAAGATTTTGGCCAGCAGTATATGTGTTAGCCTATCCGAGTACTCTATATATTTGGTACCTATATCCTAGTATCCTATATGTATGATAGCTGTATCCTAGTACTCAATATATGTGGTAGCTACATCTTGGTCCTTTATATATATGTGTGCTAGATACATCCTAGTTTTCCATACTTGTGATAGCAACATCCTCGTACTCTTATATATGTTGTAGCTACATCATAGTATTATACATGTATAATGGCTGCATCCTAGTACTCAATATATGTGATAGTTACATCGCAGTTCTCTCTATATGTGGTTCTTCCATCCTAGAACTATATAGATATATATGGTAGCTACATCCTGTTATTCTACATGTGTGGTAGCTACATTTCTCTACTCTTTATATATTGTACCTACATTCTAGTGCTTTAAATGTGTAGTAGCTACACCTAGTACTCTCTTTATATGGTAGCTACACTAAGTACTCTTTTTATAAGGTAGCTACACCATGTACTCTATATATATGGTAGCTACATTTTATTATTCTATATGTGTGGCATCTACGTCCTAGTGCTCTATATGTGTGTGTTTGCTACATTGAAGCACTTTTATATATGTGGCAGCTACATTCTAGTGCTCTTATATGTCTTATAGCTACATCCTAGTGCAATATATATATATTAGCTACATTCTGTTATTCTATAGTTATGGTAACTACATTCTAATACTATACATATGTGTGTTAGCTCCATTCTAATACTCTTATCTATGTGGTAATTACATCCTAATATTATATATATGTAGAAGCTACATCCTATTATTCTATATGTGTCGTAGCTACCTGCTAGTTCTTATATATGTGGTAGCTACATCCTAGTACTCTATATGTAGTATCTACATTTTATTATTCTATATGTGTTGTAGCTACGTCCTAGTACTATATATAGTATCTACATTTTATTATTCTATATGTGTTGTAGCTACATCCTAGTACTATATATGTAGTATCTACATTTTATTATTCTATATGTGTTGTAGCTACATCCTAGTACTATATATAGTATCTACCTTTTATTATTCTATATGTGTTGTAGCTACATCCTAGTACACTATATGTAGTATCTACATTTTATTATTCGAAATGTGTTGTAGCTACATCCTAGTACTATACATGTAGTCTCTACATTTTATTATTCTATATGTGTTGTAGCTACATCCTAGTACTATATATAGTATCTACATTTTATTATTCTATATGTGTTGTAGCTACATCCTAGTACTATATATAGTATCTACCTTTTATTATTCTATATGTGTTGTAGTTACATCCTAGTACTCTGTGTGTGGTAGCTACAACCTGGTATTCTATATGTAAGATAGCTACATCCTAGTACTCTCTACACATGGAAGCTACATTACATTATTCTATATTTGTGGTAGCTACATCCCATTACTCTTATGTATGTGGTAGCTACATCCTAGTACTCTATACGTTGTAGCTACATTTTATTATTTCATATGTGTGGTAGTTACATCCAAGTACTCTTGTATATGTTATAGGAACATCCTAATAGTCTATATATATGTGGTACTTTCATCCTAATACTCTTATGTATATAGTAGTTACATCCTATTATTCTGTATGTGTGGAAGCTTCATCCTCTTATTCTAGGTATAGTAGCTACCTCTTAGTTTTTTTATGTATGTGGTAGCTACATTCTAGTACTCTGTTTGTATGATGGCTACATCCTAGTACTCTCTCTATATATGATAGCTACATCCTAGCCCTTTCTATATAAGGTACCTACATTTTATTATTCTGTATGTGTGGTATCTTCAACTTAGTGCTATATATCAATGAGTTCGATATATCCAAGTACTTTTATATATGTTGTAGCTACATTTCATTATTCTATATGTGTGGTAGGTACATCCTAGTGCTCTTATATATGTGGTAGCTACATCCTAGTACTCTATACGTATAAGAGCTACATCCTGGTACACAACAAATGTGATAGCTACATCCTAGTAGTTTCTATATGTGTGGTAGCTATATCCTTGTAATCTGTATATGTATAGCTACATTCTAGTACTGTGTTTGTATATATATGTGGTACCTACATCTTATTATTCTATGTATGTGGTAGCTACATCCTAGTACTCTTATATATGTTATAGGTACATCCTAGTACTCCATATGTGTGAGACCTACATTCTAGTACACAAAAATGTGGTAGTTAACTCCCAATACTCTATATATTTGGTAGCGACATCCTAGTGCTCTGTATGTAAGATAGCTGAATCATAGTACTCTGTCTAGTAGCTACATCCTTGCACTCTATATATGTGTGGTAGCAACATCCTATTATTCTATATATGTGGTAGCCTCATCATAGTACTCTGTATACATGTACGTGTGGCAGCTAAATCATTTTACTTTATACATATGGTAGCTACATTCTAGTTCTCTATATACGTGGTAGCAACGTCCTAGTACTCTGTATTTCGTAGCAACATCTTAGCACTGTTTGTAAGATAGCTACATCCTACTACTCTATGTGTGGTAGCTACGTCTTAATACCCTGTGTGTATGATAGCTACATCCTAGTACTCTGTACATATATGGTAGTTACAACCTGCTATTCTATATATATAGTAGCTACATTTTACTATTCTATATGTGTGGTAGGTACATCCTAGTGCTCTTATATATGTGGTAGCTACATCTTAGTGCTCTATATGTATGAGAGGTACATCGTAGTACACAAAAAATGTGATAGCTACATCCTTGTAATTTGTATATGTGTGGTAGTTATATCCTTGTAATCTATATATATGGTAGCTACGTCCTAGTACTCTAGATATGTATTACCAACGTCCTAGCACTCTATATATGTATTACTTACGTCCTAGTAGTCTCTATATGTGATAGCTACATCCTAGTACTCTAAATGTACAGTATATACATTTTATTATTGTATATGCGTGGTATCTACATCCCAGTGCTCTATATGTGTGTTTGCTACATCCAAGTACGTTTATTTATGTGGTAGCTACAACCAATTATACTATATAATTGTAGCTACATCCTAGTGCTCTATATGTGTGTTTGCTATATCCAAGTACTTTTATTTATGTGGTAGATACATCCAATTATACTATATAATTGTAGCTACATCCTAGTGCTCTATATGTGTGTTTGCTATATCCAACTACTTTTATTTATGTGGTAGCTACATTCTATTATACTATATAATTGTAGCTACGTCCTAGTACTCTCATATATGTTATAGCTACATCCTAGTATTTTTATGTTGTGTCGTAGCTACATCCCATTATCCTATATTGTGGTACCTACATCCTGTTACTCTATATGTATAATAGTTAAATGCTAGTAATATATATATATATATATATGGTAGCTACATACTATCATTCTTAATGTGGGGTAGCTACACCCTAGCACTTTATATGTGTGGTAAAAACATAATAAAACTTATATGTGTTGTAGGTACATCCTAGTATTCTCTGTATTTGGTATGGAAGCTACATTACACTATTCTATATGTGTGGTAGCTACATGTTATTATTCTGTATGTGTGGTAGCTACATGTTATTATTCTGTATGTGTGGTACCTACATCCTATTAATCTATATTTGTCGTAGCTACATTCTAGTACTCTTATATATGTGGTAGCTACGTCCTAGTATTCTACATGTGTGATAGCTACAACCTTGTAGTTTATGTGTGATAGCTACATCCTTGCACTCTATATATTTGGTATCTACATCCTAGTATTTCAAATGTATGGTGGCTACATCCTAGTACTCTATATATGGTAGCTACATTTTATTATTCTATATGTGTGGTATGTATATCTTAGTACTCTATATATATATATGTGTTAGGTACATCTTGGTACATTTATATATGTTTTAGCAACATCCTATTATTCTGTATGTGTGAAAACTACATCCTAGTACTCTTATATATGTGGTAGGTACATCCCAGTACTCTACATGCATGATGGCTATATCCTAATTCTGTATGAATGTGGTATCTACATCCTGTTACTCTATATACACTGCTGTCCAAAATCTTAAGGCCAATGAACATAAAGAAAAAATATGCATTTTACGTTGTTAGATTCAACAACTTATTTGAGTAGAGCTTCGAAAGATGAAAATAAGAAAAGAGAAAATAAAAATAAAAAACAATTTTAGCATAGGGAAAATGTGAACACTATGAAATTAGCCTAAATACCAGCTGGTCAAAACTTTAAGACCATACCAAAAAGTAGTTCTAAACAGGGTAGGAAATGCCCAACAAGTGGTCTCGTCGGCCGTCATTGCGAATAATTGCAAACATTTGCTTTGGCATGGTCGATATAAGTGTTTGCAGAAAGCTGACTGGAATTTTATTCCAAGTGGTGAAGATGGCTTCACGAAGATCATGCATTGTTTGGAATTGACCACCATTTCTATAAACTTCCCTTGCCATCCACCCCCAAACATTTTCATTGGGGTTCAGTTCGGGCGAACACGCTGGATGGTCCAAAAGAATCACGTTATTCGTCATGAAAAAGTCCTTTGTCCTGCGGGCCTTGTGGATTGTTGCGGTTTCCTGCTGAAAGATCCAGTCATTTTCACACAAACGAGGGCCTTCAGTCAATAAGGATGCTCTCTCCAACATGCCATTATAACCAGACACTGTTTGACGCCCCTGTATAACCTGAAGCTCCATTGTTCCATGGAAGAAGAAAGCACCCCCAATCATGATGGAGCCTCCTTCACTGTGTCGTGTAGAAAATGTCTCCGGTGGGATATCCTTATCGTGCCAGTAACGTTTGAAGCCATCTGGGCCATCCAAGTTAATTTTTCTCATCAGAGAACAAAACCTTCTTCCACTTTCTACATCCCATATTTGGTGGTTCTCAGCAAAGTTTAACCGAGCTGTTTTGTGGTGTGGAAGGTGGCGTGGCCTTTGAAGACGTTTACGGTTTTTAAAGCCTTTCTCTCGTAGATGCCATTTTATTTTTCTTGAACTGCATTCTGCATCCGTAAAGGCCTTAATTTGGTTCGACGATCGACTGGTGTCTTGCCGAACAACCCATCGAATTCTCCTTCTCAACGCCGACGAAATTTTCTTGGGCCGACCATTTGAAATTCTCGTTCCGTATCCCTCAGGGTCTTTTAAGAAATTTGAGAGACCTTGCTTTTGCAGTTCAACAATTCTGCCACGTTCAAACTTTGTCGACTTTTTAGCCTTTGCCATGTTTTTACCCAAAGTAACACAGGAGATGTCAGTGGGGGATGTTGACAGCGCTAATGCTTGAACACAAATGACTAAATTTCATGACAAGTTTATTGATTAATGCTTCGTTTCAGTATGGCCTTAAACCTTTGACCAGCTAGTATTTAGACTAATTTCATAGTGTTCACATTTCCCCCATTAAATGCTGAAAAAAAGATTTTTATTTTTATTTTCCTTTTTCTCATTTTCATCTTTCGAAGTTTTACTGAAGTAAGTGGTTGAGTCTAACAACGCAAAATGCATATTTTATCTTTACATTCATTGGCCTTAAGATTTTGGCCAGCAGTATATGTGTTAGCCTATCCGAGTACTCTATATATTTGGTACCTATATCCTAGTATCCTATATGTATGATAGCTGTATCCTAGTACTCAATATATGTGGTAGCTACATCTTGGTCCTTTATATATATGTGTGCTAGATACATCCTAGTTTTCCATACTTGTGATAGCAACATCCTCGTACTCTTATATATGTTGTAGCTACATCATAGTATTATACATGTATAATGGCTGCATCCTAGTACTCAATATATGTGATAGTTACATCGTAGTACTCTCTATATGTGGTTCTTCCATCCTAGAACTATATAGATATATATGGTAGCTACATCCTGTTATTCTACATGTGTGGTAGCTACATTTCTCTACTCTTTATATATTGTAGCTACATTCTAGTGCTTTAAATGTGTAGTAGCTACACCTAGTACTCTCTTTATATGGTAGCTACACTAAGTACTCTTTTTATAAGGTAGCTACACCATGTACTCTATATATATGGTAACTACACCTGATACTCTATATATATGGTAGCTACATTTTATTATTCTATATGTGTGGCGTCTACGTCCTAGTGCTCTATATGTGTGTGTTTGCTACATTGAAGCACTTTTATATATGTGGCAGCTACATTCTAGTGCTCTTATATGTCTTATAGCTACATCCTAGTGCTATATATATATATTAGCTACATTCTGTTATTCTATAGTTATGGTAACTACATTCTAATACTATATATATGTGTGTTAGCTCCATTCTAATACTCTTCTAATATTCTATGTGGTAATTACATCCTAGTATTATATATATGTAGAAGCTACATCCTATTATTCTATATGTGTCGTAGCTACCTGCTAGTTCTTATATATGTGGTAGCTACATCCTAGTACTCTATATGTAGTATCTACATTTTATTATTCTATATGTGTTGCAGCTACATCCTAGTGCTATATATGTAGTATCTACATTTTATTATTCTATATGTGTTGTAGCTACATCCTAGTACTATATATGTAGTCTCTACATTTTATTATTCTATATGTGTTGTAGCTACATCCTAGTACTATATATAGTATCTACATTTTATTATTCTATATGTGTTGTAGCTACATCCTAGTACTCTATATGTAGTACCTACATTTTATTATTCTATATGTGTTGTAGCTACATTCTAGTACTCTATATGTAGTATCTACATATTATTATTCTATATGTGTTGTAGCTACATTCTAGTGCTATATATATAGTATCTACATTTTATTATTCTATATGTGTTGTAGCTACATCCTAGTACTATATATGTAGTATCTACATTTTATTATTCTATATGTGTTGTAGCTACATCCTAGTACTATATATGTAGTATCTACATTTTGTTATTCTATATGTGTTGTGGCTACATCCTAGTGCTATATATGTAGTATCTACATTTTATTATTCTATATGTATTGTAGCTACATCCTAGTACTCTATATGTAGTACCTACATTTTATTATTCTATATGTGTTGTAGCTACATCCAAGTACTATATATAGTATCTACCTTTTAATATTCCATATGTGTTGTAGCTACATCCTAGTACTATATATGTAGTCTCTACATTTTATTATTCTATATGTATTGTAGCTACATCCTAGTACGCTATATGTAGTATCTACATATTATTATTCTATATGTATTGTAGCTACATCCTAGTGCTATATATGTAGTATCTACATTTTATTATTCTATATGTATTGTAGCTACATCCTAGTGCTATATATGTAGTATCTACATTTTATTATTCTATATGTGTTGTAGCTACATCCTAGTACTATATATGTAGTATCTACATTTTATTATTCTATATGTGTTGTAGCTACATCCTAGTGCTATATATGTAGTATCTACATTTTATTATTCTATATGTGTTGTAGCTACATCCTAGTACTCTATATGTAGTACCTACATTTTATTATTCTATATGTGTTGTAGCTACATCCAAGTACTATATATAGTATCTACCTTTTAATATTCTATATGTGTTGTAGCTACATCCTAGTACTCTATATGTAGTACCTACATTTTATTATTCTATATGTGTTGTAGCTACATCCAAGTACTATATATAGTATCTACCTTTTATTATTCTATATGTATTGTAGCTACATCCTAGTAAGCTATATGTAGTATCTACATATTATTATTCTATATGTATTGTAGCTACATCCTAGTGCTATATATGTAGTATCTACATTTTATTATTCTATATGTATTGTAGCTACATCCTAGTGCTATATATGTAGTTTCTACATTTTATTATTCTATATGTGTTGTAGCTACATCCAAGTACTATATATAGTATCTACCTTTTATTATTCTATATGTGTTGTAGCTACATCCTAGTGCTATATATGTAGTATCTACATTTTATTATTCTATATGTATTGTAGCTACATCCTAGTGCTATATATGTAGTTTCTACATTTTATTGTTCTATATGTGTTGTAGCTACATCCTAGTGCTATATATGTAGTATCTACATTTTATTATTCTATATGTATTGTAGCTACATCCTAGTGCTATATATGTAGTATCTACATTTTATTATTCTATATGTGTTGTAGCTACATCCTAGTGCTATATATGTAGTATCTACATTTTATTATTCTATATGTGTTGTAGCTACATCCTAGTACTCTATATGTAGTACCTACATTTTATTATTCTATATGTGTTGTAGCTACATCCTAGTACGCTATATGTAGTATCTACATTTTATTATTCTATATGTATTGTAGCTACATCCTAGTGCTATATATGTAGTATCTACATTTTATTATTCTATATGTATTGTAGCTACATCCTAGTGCTATATATGTAGTATCTACATTTTATTATTCTATATGTGTTGTAGCTACATCCTGGTGCTATATATGTAGTATCTACATTTTATTATTCTATATGTATTGTAGCTACATCCTAGTGCTATATATGTAGTATCTACATTTTATTATTCTATATGTATTGTAGCTACATCCTAGTACGCTATATGTAGTATCTACATATTATTATTCTATATGTGTTGTAGCTACATCCTAGTGCTATATATGTAGTACCTACATTTTATTATTCTATATGTGTTGTAGCTACGTCCTAGTACTATATATGTAGTATCTACATTTTGTTATTCTATATGTGTTGTGGCTACATCCTAGTGCTATATATGTAGTATCTACATTTTGTTATTCTATATGTGTTGTAGCTACATCCTAGTATTATATATGTAGTACCTACATTTTATTATTCTATATGTGTTGTAGCTACATCCTAGTACGCTATATGTAGTATCTACATTTTGTTATTCTATATGTGTTGTGGCTACATCCTAGTGCTATATATGTAGTATCTACATTTTGTTATTCTATATGTGTTGTAGCTACATCCTAGTATTATATATGTAGTACCTACATTTTATTATTCTATATGTGTTGTAGCTACATCCTAGTACGCTATATGTAGTATCTACATATTATTATTCTATATGTGTTGTAGCTACATCCTAGTGCTATATATGTAGTATCTACATTTTATTATTCTATATGTATTGTAGCTACATCCTAGTACGCTATATGTAGTATCTACATTTTATTATTCTATATGTATTGTAGCTACATCCTAGTACGCTATATGTAGTATCTACATATTATTATTCTATATGTATTGTAGCTACATCCTAGTACTCTATATGTATTATCTACATTTTATTATTCTATATGTGTTGTAGCTACATCCTAGTGCTATATATGTAGTACCTACATTTTATTATTCTATATGTGTTGTAGCTACGTCCTAGTACTATATATGTAGTATCTACATTTTGTTATTCTATATGTGTTGTGGCTACATCCTAGTGCTATATATGTAGTATCTACATTTTGTTATTCTATATGTATTGTAGCTACATCCTAGTACTATATATAGTATCTACCTTTTATTATTCTATATGTGTTGTAGCTACATCCTAGTACACTATATGTAGTATCTACATTTTATTATTCGAAATGTGTTGTAGCTACATCCTAGTACTATACATGTAGTCTCTACATTTTATTATTCTATATGTGTTGTAGCTACATCCTAGTACTATATATGTAGTATCTACATTTTATTATTCTATATGTGTTGTAGCTACATCCTAGTACTATACATGTAGTCTCTACATTTTATTATTCTATATGTGTTGTAGCTACATCCTAGTACTATATATGTAGTATCTACATTTTATTATTCTATATGTGTTGTAGCTACATCCTAGTACTATATATGTAGTATCTACATTTTATTATTCTATATGTGTTGTAGCTACATCCTAGTACACTATATGTAGTATCTACATTTTATTATTCTATATGTGTTGTAGCTACATCCTAGTACACTATATGTAGTATCTACATTTTATTATTCGAAATGTGTTGTAGCTACATCCTAGTACTATACATGTAGTCTCTACATTTTATTATTCTATATGTGTTGTGGCTACATCCTAGTACTATATATAGTATCTACCTTTTATTATTCTATATGTGTTGTAGCTACATCCTAGTACGCTATATGTAGTATCTACATTTTATTATTCGAAATGTGTTGTAGCTACATCCTAGTACACTATATGTAGTATCTACATTTTATTATTCTATATGTGTTGTAGCTACATCCTAGTACTGTATATGTAGTTTCTACATTTTATTATTCTATATGTGTCGTAGCTACATCCTAGTACTATATATGTAGTATCTACATTTTGTTATTCTATATGTGTTGTGGCTACATCCTAGTACGCTATATGTAGTATCTACCTTTTATTATTCTATATGTGTAGTAGCTACATCCTAGTACTATATATGTAGTCTCTACATTTTATTATTCTATATGTGTTGTAGCTACATCCTAGTACTCTATATGTAGTTTCTACATTTTATTATTCTATATGTGTTGTAGCTACATCCTAGTACTATATATGTAGTCTCTACATTTTATTATTCTATATGTGTTGTAGCTACATCCTGGTAGTCTGCATGTATGATGGCTACATCCTAGTACTCTACATGTATGATAGTAGTCTATTCTAGTACTCTATATATGTGGTAGCTATATCCTAGTACTTTATATATGTATGATAGCTAAATTCTAATACTCTATATATGCGGTAGCTAAGTCCTACTATTTAATATATGTGGTAGCTACATTCTAGTGTTCTATATATGTGGTAGCAACGTCCTAGTACTCTCAATATATGGTAGCTACTTCCTAGTACTCTGTATATTTGGTATCTACATCCTAGTGCTCTATATATGTGGTTGCTTCATTATAGTACTCTTAATATATTTGGTAGCTATATGCTAGTACTCTGTAAGTATGATAGTTACAAACTAATACTCTATATATATGGAAGCCACATTCTAGTACTCTTATACATCTGGTAGCTACATCCTGGTACTCTAAACTATGGTACTTACATCCTAGTACTCTGTACATGTAGCAGTTGCGTCCTGGTACTCTGTATATGTGGTATCTTTAGTTTGATACTCTATATCTGATAGCTATTGCCTAATACTCTTATATATGTGTTGCAGCTACATCCTGGTACTCTATATGTATGATAGCTACATCCTATATATATATATTGAAGTTACATATTTTATTACAAGTTTATTTTTTTATATGTGTAGTAGCTACATCCTAGTATTCTGTATATGTGGTAACTACATCCTAGTACTCTATATGTGTGGTAGCTACATCCTAGTACTCTATATGTGTGGTAGCTACATCCTAGTACTCTGTATGTGTGGTAGCTACATCATAGTACTCTTGGTGTGGTAGCTTGGTGTGTGTTTCCTGTAAATAATGAATCAACTCACAACACCAGTTTTTATTATATACATACATGTAACAGTGTCAAGTGCAACACACATAAAAAAAGACAATAGTTTGCAACGACTGCGTTAACTTGTATGGAACAAAATATTTCTCCTCAGTTTAGCATGAGTCTCTCTGTAAGCTATACGTAAAAGATAGTTACACTATTCAAATAAAGAGAAAAAAAAGAGTATCTCTAACAGGGATTTTATAGATTCTAAATGGAAATCTTAAAGTTTTACAAACTCTAATCTGACTACAGCCACAAATCCCACAGTGTCTGTCTGATAGGGGAGAGTTTGACGTTCATTATTAAACATAATAGTACAAACAAAACCATAGTGCTCATAATATGCATCTCGAACAAATAACCTCGAACCGCTATCCGTGGAGTAAAAGGATGGTAGAGCTCTAAGTTAGTATGTGCTCTGTCGAAAGAAAAGATTTTACCTGTTTCGGGACATCACATGAAAAGTCACAACTGTTCTTTCTGCAGAATAGCATGTTTAATGAATAATTAATAAACCTCGTCTCGTGCGTAGCCAAAGTAAGGAGAATTTAAAGTCAAAAGAACTCTGTTCGTAAAGATCTTTGTGAAAAGTGTGTGTTAAAGCTGTAATGCTCAGTAATAGAAATACTATGCTCCGATGTTTTTAGAAAACGAAAAACAAAAATAGAGTTGAAGGTCAAGTGACATGCCTGGAGTTTTGTGTTTGTGGGCAAAAATCGTTATTACTGTGTTGGTACAATAATTCTTGTTGTTCATGATTACAAGAAACCCATTTGAAGTAAGAATGTATTCTATATACGGCTGGTATTAAAACTTTAAAATAAAATATTAAAATAAAATACAAAACAATTGATCTTCTTAGGTCATTTTCTGGTTAACAAAGATAGTTTGTTCTTAACCTGTATTCTAAGATGTGCCCAGTTTGTTCTTAACCTGTATTCTAAGATGTGCCCAGTTTGTTCTTAACCTGTATTCTAAGATGTGCCCAATTTGTTATTAACTTGTATTCTAAGATGTGCCCAGTTTGTTCTTAACCTGTATTCTAAGATGTGCCCAGTTTGTTCTTAACCTGTATTCTAAGACGTACCCAGTTTGTTCCTAACCTGTATTCTAAGATGTGCCCAATTTGTTCTTAACCTGTATTCTAAGATGTGCCCAATTTGTTCTTAACCTGTATTCTAAGATGTGGCTAGTTTGTTCTTAACCTGTATTCTAAGATGTGCCTAGTTTGTTCTTAACCTGTATTCTAGGACGTACCCAGTTTGTTCTTAACCTGTATTCTAAGACTACCCAGTTTGTTTTTAACCTGTATTCTAAGATGTGCCGTTGCAGTCGTGATGATGGTTTACATATATTCTTGAACCACATCACTTTTCATCCACTACAATTTATTATTATCCAAAGTAGAACCTTAGATTCAGTAGGAAATAAACGGGAGAGTCATGGGGCTATTTTACAGTGGTGAAAGCCATTATTAGTTCTAACTATACTATTAATTGGATAATATATATATATTATTTTTGTGAAAGTTTTTGTGAAATTATTTTAAGTTTTTTGTGAAAGCGAAACTTAAATTCAATATTGTTTACTTTTGTGTAAATTTGCATTCATGAGTTCTTTCATAATTGATAATTACAGTCATGGAAAAATTATTTCATCGCCCAGTTTTTTACACTTTTTTTGGTTCATGTGATTCTTACAAAATTGTGCACATGTCAGAACTAGTGTAAAACGGTTATTGGTGCAAACCGACTCAAATTAAAATATTGTCGTATTTGTCAACTATTTGTTGACCATCTGCTGCAATGTATTTGTTAGATTTAAATGTTTAATAACTATTCACATGGATCTCTGAATAAGAAAACACAAACCTAAAAATAATGTAAATGACATATAGTAGTTGCAGAGTCTATTTCTTGTTTACTATTTGGTAATGCCCCTCTGGTCTTAAAATGTGCTTGACGTCACCGTGGTATAAGATATATTAGGGTCTCAATGTAGACAGGGATGAGTTAATATAGATTATAGATTCCTGCAATTCAAAGGTGCTTCTTGGTTTTGTTTTGCACTTTAGAGGCTCTAAACCTCTAGTAGTTTTCCATAGTTTCTTGACTTTCTCCCTTCTTACTTGAGTAATGAAATAAAACCTAATATGTGTTTTCACAGCCTCTACTTGAGTAATGAAATAAAACCTAATGTGTTTTCACAGCCTCTACTTGAGTAATGAAATTAAACCTGATATGTGTTTTCACAGAGTTCATGAATATTTCTAACCATTTTAGCACTGTGGCATGAAGCAGAGTGATTCTGAAATGCGCATTGGTAAATGTTTCTGAACTGGTTGACTTCAACTTGGCCTTGAAGATATTACTATATTTGTCGGCATTGACAGCGCTTTCCACAGAATTCAGGCATCTCACACCCTGGCCAGAGATGCATCTCAATATCACCTGACCATGAAGGTGCTTCACAGTTGCATTGAAACTCTATTACACATTGACGTCATACAAAGTGTTTCCCATGCGGTTTGAACTTCGGTTAATCTGAGGAGATCATACTGTTTCAGCTTAGCCAGCATGATCGTCAAGTTGAACCTCATTTTGTTGGTGAGAATGAATTTCTTTCCTAACCATCTTGCTGCAAGACCAGCTAAGCAGACAACACTGGAGATTGCATGTGGTAACAGTGGCTGCAAGACCAGCTGATCATACAACACTGGAGATTGCATGTGGTAACAGTGGCTGCAAGACCAGCTGAGCAGACAACACAGCATGTGGTAACAGTTGCTGCAAGACCAGCTGAGCAGACAACACATCATGTGGTAACAGTGGCTCTTGAAGTTTCTTGCCATTGTTTTTGAGATCTGTGAACGACAGCCAACGATTCTCATACATATATGAACACGACCATCAACTACTGTGCAAGTTTTCTTCCTATCACTTCCCTTCTATCACTACACACAGTTAGTCTCTCTATATCTCTTCACCCAGCAGTTCACAATAGATTGGTTAAACTCAATTCTTCTGGCAACCTGCCTTGTCAAAAGTCCCTCTTTGTTCAAAGAAACAATCACTGTTTTATTTCCCCTTTAGAATTAACTTGCAACCTTTGCCCTTGGTAGCATAACACACACGTTGTAACAGATAGGCATTTACACCGATATTCGGTAAGATGCAACATCTAGACAGTCTATAAGCTGCTAATGTAATAATTAAATGGTATTGCATCGTTCATGAAACATTTTTGCACTTACATTCATTAAAGCCTCAAAATAGACGGTGGTTCTGTAGAAAAGTGTGAAAAATTGGATGATGCAAAAATTCGTTCCACCACATAATTTTTCTGACTACAGAAATTCATTACGTCAATATCTGGCTTTCCTTTGTACAAATTCAGCACAAACGAGAGCAACTACTCAGTTATGTTATGAAGGTTTTCCTTCTTATATCTAAATTAAGTGCGCTCTTGGAATTTTCGTGGATTGTAACTTCATTGTGTTAAGAAAATATTCAGAAACATCTGTACTTTTGAAATATTTCAAGTTGCGTGATCAAAAACTATTCAAGCATAGCCAAACATTGAGTGTAATTGTATAAGCATTTCATCCAAGCATCTGACATAAAAAACAACTATTTATTTTATTTAGGACATCAAGAATGAAATCACAAATATTCTTTTCGAAACAAAATGTATTTAATAACTAAATTTTGGCCTGGTCTCACGTGCAGCCAAAGTAAAAAGAAGTGATGTTGTTTATGTGAGTAACTCTTCTTGTCGAAACGAAACACATAGGCAACAACAATTTAAAATGTATATCTCTAATGGTTTGTTTATATATATACAAACATTATGTCTCTAATGGTGTGTTTATATATATACAAACATTATGTCTCTAATGGTTTGTTTATATATATACAAACATTTTATCTCTAATGGTTTGTTTATATATATACAAACATTTTATCTCTAATGGTGTGTTTATATATACACAAACATTTTATCTCTAATGGTGTGTTTATATATATACACACATTATATCTCTAATGGTGTGTTTCTATATATATATACACATTATATCTCTAATGGTGTGTTTATATATATATACACACATTATATCTCTAATGGTGTGTTTCTATATATATATATACATTATATCTCTAATGGTGTGTTTATATATATATACACATTATATCTCTAATGATGTGTCTGAGAAGATCACCAAGTTGAGGGACTGACAACTTAATGAATTTTATCAAATTATATTCAAGTACACTGATTTTAATCAGTATCCACAGCACACTTGGCTCTGTAAAATCTTGCAAAGAAAAAAAGAAGTGGTTGAATAAAACAATAATCCTTATTTTTACACAACTCACAATATACTGCATGAGTTTTGCATTACACTCGGCTACAACTGATAGCTAAAGCAGACACCTGGTAGAAATAACGTTTATACGAGATAAAAAGCAAGACAAAAATCATTGCGACACCATACTTTAAACTCAGATTATGGTTCTAAAGTAAAATCGTACAATCTTCAGATTACTGTCGATGATTTTTTCAGATGATATATATATTCAAGAGAAATACCCCTCCATAACTCAAATAAGTCACTTTACTATTTTTTAGAATGAATCTGACCTCATTCAAGGTGAGCATAATATTGAATCAAGACCAAGCAAGTATAAGTCTTACATGTATTTTTAAACAAAAGAAAATCATAGGTGTACAACCATGTTCTTTTTACAAGAATGCCATAAACCACATGCATGTAAATCTACAAAAACAAACATCATAATATATACCAGATAATGATATGTTATTTCTAATTGTGGATTAGCCCATCAAGGATGTCACTTCCGCTCTTAATCATAATCATCCATTACTATTTATGTATTCATCCGATCCTTCCTTGAACTCAGTTAAATTTTCTGCCCCATCATCCTTGAAGGCAGCTAATTCCAAAAGACAACCATCTTGTTTTAAAAGAAATACTGTCTAAGCAGCAGACGATTCCTACGCTATTCCTAAAATGTTAATTAATGCCCCTTAGTTTATTGTTTTCATTGCTGAACACACACACAAAACGTTGCTGGATTTATATTATTAATACCCTTAATAATCTGTGTAACATCAATGAATCCCTCTCTGACAATTTTACCCTAAAAGAATTTAGAGATTTCTTGCCTTTCTTCGTAGGACAATCCCACCATTCGAGTTACCATCTTAGTGGCTCTTCTCTGAACCTTCTCCAACAATCCAATGTCCTTCTTCATCAAGGGATTCCAAAACTATATATAGTACTCTAAATGAAGCCTTACAAATGATCTATACCGTGAAACAATAACAGCCCTTATCTTATATTTAATAATTCTGTAGATTCTACCCCGAATCCTGTTAGCCCTAATTCTATCTACAAGACACTGTTCATTCATAATGATGAGAAACTCACTTGAAGTAAAAATGTATTCTCTTGACGGCTGACATGGATATTAAAACTTTATTTAAAATAAATTACACAACAACGTTTCGACCTTCTTAGGTCGCGAGTTCGAATCCCCGTCACATCAAACATGCTCACCCTTTCAGCTGTGGGGGCGTTATAATGTGATGCTCAGTCCCACTATTCGTTGATAAAAGGATAGCTCAAGAGTTGGCGGTGGGTGGTGATGACTAGCTGCCTTCCCTCTAGTCTTACACTGCTAAATTAGAGACGAAATTCAAAACAAACCAAACCTTATTTGGTCACATTCAGATACACGAGAGAATGCAAGACACTATTTAGATAACTTAGGTAATTTCTCAACCACAACACCAAGATATTTGCCTTCAATGACAATATTTAATGTATTCCCATTAAACTGTAACAATAATTTGAACTGTGAAAACTTACATGCATCTCTTTACATTTTGGATTGTTAAACATCGTCTACCACGTATTGGTCCAACACATCAAATAATCTAAATCTCCTTGTAATAGTCTGCAGTAGCTCTAAGGTTTGGTTTTGGTTTGTTTTGAACTTCATGCAAAGATACACGAGGGCTATCTGCGCTAGCCATCCCTAATTTTGCAGTGTAAGACTAGAGTGAAAGCAGCTAGTCATCAGCACCCACCGCCAACTCTTGGGCTACTCTTATTACCAACGAATAGTGGGACTGAGCATCACATTATAACGCTCTCACGGTTGAAAGGACGAGCATGTTCGGTGTGATGGGGATTACGAGTCGAGTACCTTATCCATCTGGCCATGCCGGGTTCAGCTCTAAGGGCTCTAAGGGAAGAGCTAAACGTGAAATGAATGCTGCTTTTACAAAATGCAATGAGTTTTATAAAAACAGCACACTTTTAACACATGTTGAAAACGGTAGTAAATGATTCAATAGTTTTATTTCCAAAAACTAAAGCAGAATATTTATCCCAAAGAACCGACTTTTCTCTGGCATAAACTATTGTCAAATGTTTCCTACTTATAAATTCATTGTATTATTTTCTTGTTTAATTATATTAAATCATTAAAAAATAGAGATTTCTGTAAACTTACCTGAAGGCTTTTATGTTATTTGACTTTCAAAGTTGTGAGCAGCTTAATCATAGCAAATTCTCTTTGGCGTCTGTTCTCTATTTCGGAAAATATCAATATAATTTGATTGTATGCAATTAATCATTAATATTTGAAGCTATCAGTGCTTAGAGAAACTGTGTAATTACAAAGTTTAACTCATACAGTATTTCAAGTTTATTCATGTTTGTAGATCATAGTTGTTCCTAAAAATTAACTTTACAACTTTAAACCAGTACTTCAAGACTGGAATGGGCTTATAACTAACTAGTAGTGCAAAATATGGAGAAATTAGCAATAACGATATGAGGACCGTAATTCGCTATGATTATACCAAGGTCATATTCTCTGCTGGGCCCGGCATGGCCGAGCGCGTAAGGCGTGCGACTCGTAATCCGAGGGTCGCGGGTTCGCGCGCGTCGCGCTAAACATGCTCGCCTCCCAGCCGTGAGGGTGTATAATGTGACGGTCAATCCCACTATTCGTTGGTAAAAGAGTAGCCCAAGAGTTGGCGGTGGGTGGTGATGACTAGCTGCCTTCCCTCTAGTCTTACACTGCTAAATTAGGGACGGCTAGCACAGATAGCCCTCGAGTAGCTTTGTGCGAAATTCCAAAACAAACAATTCTCTGCTGTTTTTTCTTCTTTTTTTACCCTCTTTCTCTCGCTCTCTCTCTCATACACACACACATAATTAGATGTTATTGCTTGAAACTTCACTTTAATCTCTGTAGATTGTAGAATATTAACTCTCGTTAAGGTATTGACACTCACAGTGATAACGGCAATCCATTGGAAAACTAACTTCTGGTGGAGGAAGATTATTCACTGGCCATTGAATCCATAGTCTATACTTTTATTTTATCTCTCTAGATATTTATTGTTGTACTTGTGCCAGTTCTGTTGATTTGGCATAAAATATCGTGCAAAGTAACATAATATTCTAACATGTGTAATATTAACGATATTCCCTTAACTGTTCATTGTTGCTATTTCCTCAGAAGAATAATAACCTAAAGAAGGAGAAAGAAGTAATTTTTTGACTGAGTAAGTTAGAAAACTGTTAAGCAAAAAAATATATATATATTAAATATTTAAGAACGGCTCGCATAAGATGGTAAGTAAAGTCAGTTCGTTGCGCTACCTAGTCTACGCAATTATCCGATGTATTATTGCTACTAATAGTTACGTTGAGTTGTATCAGAATATTGTTCATTGAATGTAACGTATGTTTTATATTAATAATAACGTTTATTCGTGCTAGAGGTTCTGTACTTAAATATCACCATTAGTAATAAAAAACGGTATGTAATATTTTGGGAAAATATTATTTTTTTTTCAAATTTTACTCTTAAGTTGGAAATATTTACTATTAGTATTATTTAGGCGTATATCGGAATCACTCCACTGAATTACAAATTATTAATTCTGGATGATTCACACTCGTACTCATAAGCTAATTATATTTTGTAATAGGCTAAGTTTGTAAATCACTCATCGTGATTTATAATAAATAGGAATCTAGCATGTTTAGGACTAGAGGATCGCAGTAAGACGCCGTAAGTGATAATGAAATTAACTATTACCAGTACTAGGAATACCATTATTATTTTGAAGTATGATTCATGACAAATGAATGTAATAGCACGACTTAGCCCAAAGTTTACACTTAAATCAGTCGAGCATCTTTTTCCAACTCAATTTACATTCGTGGTTGATAACTTCAGATAAGTGAAAAAAACACTTTGAGTTTAAAAGTAGTTATTGACTAGAGTCTGAATTTTTTAATGTTACTAGTGATTGTAGTAGAATGTGACTGTCTGAGTGACACGTGTATAGCCATGATAATCTAACTAGTCATGCTCCTGATACAGCCCGAGTCATAGTCATACTTCATAACGAGAATGACTAGGTCAGTAGTACTGAGTCACTTAATATGACTCATCATACTACTATATGTTGATCAGCCCAGATGTTATTACACAGTTTACTTAAAGTTTGGTTGTTGTTAGTCCAGAAGACAGACTTCAGTTCTCAATTTTTTGCTTCGCTTTTACCTAAACCGAAAACATTATAAAGTTTTATACACTTAAAACAATGTAACACATAAATATATCTACAGATAAAAAAAGATAAAATGATTTATAACTTTAATGCAATTGTAATAAATTATGGTGAGTGTAATTTGATTATTTTTGTGTGAATCTTATGTCAGAATTCCTGCACCATCTGAGGCTGGTGTAGAAATGTGTTGTTTCTTAAACTTATTTCAGAAATACTCATAACATTGTGTACTTTTGTTATAAAAGTTGCTTGGTGTAAGTTTTTCCATTACTGCTGAGAGCAGCAACCATTGACTTATCAGGAACCACACTAGCTATTTTCTGTGTTGAAATGTCATTTGTCCTTTCAGTTTTCTTTTAATAATATACTTCTGTGTTGCAAATGGTTGTAATTAGCCAGCTTACAATGTATTTGTCTTTTTTTTTTTTTTAGGAATTAACAGGTATTACACTATGTATTATTATTATTACACTATGTATTATTATTACACTATGTATTATTATTACACTATGTATTATTACACTATGTATTATTACACTATGTATTATTATTACACTATGTATTATTATTACACTATGTATTATTACACTATGTATTATTATTACACTATGTATTATTATTACACTATGTATTATTACACTATGTATTATTATTACACTATGTATTATTATTACACTATGTATTATTACACTATGTATTATTATTACACTATGTATTATTATTACACTATGTATTATTACACTATGTATTATTACTCATCATTTAAGAGGTACTCGCAGTACTGAAATTTGGTTATATCATGATGTTTCATAAACACTAGAACAAATTTTAATAACAGCAGTTAATGACTGAATAATGTAACTGTATTAGAAACAAAATTTTTAAATGAACTATAAGTTCCTATGATAGTAATAATAATAAAGGATTACAACACAGTTACAATAAGTGGATCTAAAAAAATCTTTTATTTTTCTTTTGTGACAGATATGACTTGTATACCATTATTTTTTGTATTATTACACTTTATTGAATATTTGTTTTAATTGTAAAGGAATCTCATTATATTAATTTTTTGCTTATATTTTCAAACTTTAATATATAGGAATTGTGCTGCATATTGTGATTAATCTGTCATTTTAATATTTTTCAAAGCAAATTCAGTGTTTCTTATATTTGGTTTGTCACTTTCATAATGAGATTTGTTATTTTTTTAATGATTACTTTCACCATCTTCCAGTCATTTGGAATAGTGCAAAACTGCTGAAGTAAATGTAGGTGTGGATATTATTTTCAAGCTGTCTTGCATGTAGAATAGTTAGATGAACCTTATAAGGACAGTAATGTTTGTCTGGTGTGAAGATCTTAACTTGGAGGTCGCATTAGCTCTTCCATTTTTTATGATCGTAAAGTTGCATTCCACACTGTGTAATAATTTGGTAAAAAGGTTTTAGAATGTTTACAGTTTTATCTTTCTACATATAAATAATTTCATGATGTACTGCAGTATTTTAAAATAGGTCAGAGTTTGTCTTATTTTTGTAATTATAGAGATTCATTATGTACTGATGGTTTCAGGTATCAGATATCTTGTTTTTCTAAATTATGTAAAGAGTATTTATTTTCTATATGAAAGTCTGCTTGTTGTAATATAATGACAAGTTTTACATTATTAATTACCAACATACCATTTGGTAAGGTTTAGTATGGAAAACTGAATGAACCTTATTAGCTTAATAATAATTTTTTTGAAATTTTATGGACCTTATTTTTATCTCCAAACAACATTTGTCCATGAACTTAGAAAATATTATTGGGTCTAGACAGAACTTGAGGCATTGTGCTCGTTGTAGTTGGCAATTTTGAAAAACATTATCATTGACCACAATCCTTGTATTTCATTTTGTAAGAAACATGAAATATGCTACTCATGCATATGATTCTTTTTTCTGTGCTTTATGCTCTTGAATTATTTAACTATTACTAGTGAGGCATACTGTGAAACATTTATAATAGATCCATTCAAATAAAGTTGAATAGTTTTTCACATCATATACACTTTGTCTTCTATCATTTCTAAGAATTAACTGCATCAAGAATGAATAATTCTAAAATATTGCTGGGAATATTTTTTAAAAAGCAGTTA
The DNA here is from genome assembly GCF_004210375.1 of Tachypleus tridentatus. NCBI lineage: Eukaryota > Metazoa > Arthropoda > Merostomata > Xiphosura > Limulidae > Tachypleus > Tachypleus tridentatus. The sequence goes on from NC_134837.1 coordinate 6,149,508, forward strand.
TTAACTTCCAAGTACTTCTCTGTTTCTTTTGTAACAATTTTTTCTATATTAAGGCCATTAAACTGACCATTGTAATTTCTTCTATTTTTGTTAAATAATTAATATTTTTAATTTTCTAGTCATAAGTTGTTTCTTTAGAAAACTCCTAGCCTTTCTGTTATTTTTATTCCTACAATATTCAAATTTTTATGTAATATTTTGTGATTTAGTGATCTGTATGAGTGTAATATTTTGTGATCTGTATCAGTTTAGATTTGACCAAGGTAAACCTGTACCTTGAGATTGTAACATTTCTCCATAGGACACCAATCTTCTATCATGCCCATGTTTTATTTTATTGTTGGACTGGAAATGAGTGAAGGGTGATTTTAATGTGTTGACGGATAAAATTACTCATGACTGGATGTATGTTTAAATCTCTGTAGCTGTATGTCTTTCTGGTTAATAGACCATTGGTGTTCATCCAGTAAAATCTGTTTCATCTACAGTTGGGTTAAATGATAAAAAATAGTTAAATAAACATTATTATTTCTAGCTCAACTGTGAATAAAACCTTTTTGTTTTCTTCCCCATTGCACCACTTAATCTGTCTTTGTTTTTAAATCTTAAAATTCATCTGCAGTGTGCTTCAACTTCTACACTTTAACAATTAAGACTATCTTTCAGACATCAAGGACTCATTCAAATTAGCATTTTTCTAGTTATTGTGGTTGTTTGTACTTAATAATACCACAGAGTAAGTCACTGTTTGTACTTAATAATACCGCACAGTAAGTCACTGTTTGTACTTAATAATACCAGAGTAAGTCACTGTTTGTACTTAATAATACCACAAAGTAAGTCACTGTTTGTACTTAATAATACCGCACAGTAAGTCACTGTTTGTACTTAATAATACCGCACAGTAAGTCACTGTTTGTACTTAATAATACCGCACAGTAAGTCACTGTTTGTACTTAATAATACTGCACAGTAAGTCACTGTTTGTACTTAATAATACCGCACAGTAAGTCACTGTTTGTGCTTAATAATACCGCACAGTAAGTCACTGTTTGTACTTAATAATACCGCACAGTAAGTCACTGTTTGTACTTAATAATACCGCACAGTAAGTCACTGTTTGTACTTAATAATACCGCACAGTAAGTCACTGTTTGTACTTAATAATACCGCACAGTAAGTCACTGTTTGTACTTAATAATACCGCACAGTAAGTCACTGTTTGTACTTAATAATACCGCACAGTAAGTCACTGTTTGTACTTAATAATACCACAGAGTAAGTCACTGTTTGTACTTAATAATACCGCACAGTAAGTCACTGTTTATACTTAATAATACCGCACAGTAAGTCACTGTTTGTACTTAATAATACTGCACAGTAAGTCACTGTTTGTACTTAATAATACCGCACAGTAAGTCACTGTTTGTACTTAATAATATTGCACAGTAAGTCACTGTTTGTACTTAATAATACCGCACATTAAGTCACTGTTTGTACTTAATAATACCGCACATTAAGTCACTGTTTGTACTTAATAATACCGCACATTAAGTCACTGTTTGTACTTAATAATACCGCACAGTAAGTCACTGTTTGTACTTAATAATATTGCACAGTAAGTCACTGTTTGTACTTAATAATACCGCACAGTAAGTCACTGTTTGTACTTAATAATACCGCACAGTAAGTCACTGTTTGTACTTAATAATACCGCAGAGTAAGTCACTGTTTGTACTTAATAATACCACAGAGTAAGTCACTGTTTGTACTTAATAATACTGCACATTAAGTCACTGTTTGTACTTAATAATACCGCACAGTAAGTCACTGTTTGTACTTAATAATACCGCACAGTAAGTCACTGTTTTTACTTAATACCGCACAGTAAGTCACTGTTTGTACTTAATAATACCGCACAGTAAGTCACTGTTTGTACTTAATAATACCGCACAGTAAGTCACTGTTTGTACTTAATAATACCGCAGAGTAAGTCACTGTTTGTACTTAATAATACCGCACAGTAAGTCACTGTTTGTACTTAATAATACCGCATGTGTAAGTCACTGTTTGTACTTAATAATACCGCAGAGTAAGTCACTGTTTGTACTTAATAATACCGCAGAGTAAGTCACTGTTTGTACTTAATAATACTGCAGAGTAAGTCACTGTTTGTACTTAATAATACTGCACAGTAAGTCACTGTTTGTACTTAATAATACTGCACAGTAAGTCACTGTTTGTACTTAATAATACCGCACAGTAAGTCACTGTTTGTACTTAATAATACCGCACAGTAAGTCACTGTTTGTACTTAATAATACCGCACAGTAAGTCACTGTTTGTACTTAATAATACCACAGAGTAAGCCACTGTTTGTACTTAATAATACCACAGAGTAAGCCACTGTTTGTACTTAATAATACCAGAGTAAGTCACTGTTTGTACTTAATAATACCGCACAGTAAGTCACTGTTTGTACTTAATAATATCGCACAGTAAGTCACTGTTTGTACTTAATAATACCGCACAGTAAGTCACTGTTTGTACTTAATAATACTGCACAGTAAGTCACTGTTTGTACTTAATAATACCGCACAGTAAGTCACTGTTTGTACTTAATAATACCGCACAGTAAGTCACTGTTTGTACTTAATAATACCACAGAGTAAGTCACTGTTTGTACTTAATAATACCACAGAGTAAGCCACTGTTTGTACTTAATAATACCAGAGTAAGTCACTGTTTGTACTTAATAAAACCACAGAGTAAGTCACTGTTTGTACTTAATAAAACCACAGAGTAAGTCACTGTTTGTACTTAATAAAACCACAGAGTAAGTCACTGTTTGTACTTAATAATACCACAGAGTAAGTCACTGTTTGTACTTAATAATACAACAGAGTAAGTCACATATAATTTTGGTTCGTCAACTTGGAATTTAGACAGATCAAGTAAAATAAGGGAAAATAAGGCCAGGCCGGTCAAAAATAAAGTAGCCCAGGTCAGTATTACCTCTTATATTAGGAGTTTACTATTTCTCCATTGGTTGGTTTGATATTAATTGCACTATTATCAGGACATTTCACCCTTGACAAAGTCGTAATTAAACATCAACAGGACCAAAAGTGAACCAACCCAACTCATTTTGGACATGACTGCAATACTGCAATATTTGCTATGTACTGGGAAGGACACACAGACTGTAAGAGTTAAAGTTTATATAAGGCTATGTATTAATATCTTAGGAGTTCATAAAATGTAACTGGAAGAAGCACACCTGTTTGTACAAGTAGCTGAAGAAGGTGCATGTTACATTATTTTAACCCAGTCTAGAGTTGCATCTTCTGTCAAGTCAGGTTTAAAGACTGAAGCACAACTGTTTGTACAAGTAGCTGAAGAAGGTGCATGTTACATTATTTTAACCCAGTCTAGAGTTGCATCTTCTGTCAAGTCAGGTTTAAAGACTGAAGCACAACAGGCAGCTATAACTTGGTACCCAGACTTTTCACACAGTATAAACTTGTTGGGTGACTTACAAGTTAAACTATATACATGTATTAAAGTTTGTCATCAGTGATGAGATGCAGTTATTGAATGTTAGATTCATATGTCATAATTAACCTGTTTTGTTCTCTCTTCTCTGCTTAGCAGATTATATTTCATTGTATAATCTGAAAATAACTAAGTTTATGTGAACTTGAAATTGGTATTTGAGTCTGTTTATGATGCCTTAGCTGGTGGTGATATATGTATTATTTTTAAAATTTTTCTTCAGTACTTATTAACTTAAATGCATTACTCAAGAAAGTGTAATTTTTTAAATATTTATTTTCAATCTGTAGAGAAGTATATTCATGTAAACACTTTACACACATCTAAAAGCATATATATTTATGCACTTAAGTACAAATTCTGTTGATGTTAAATCTTAAATAAAATTATGATTAATATTTTTTATTCTAAACTGTCATCTTGACAACTGTTGTCAAGGCAGCTGGGAATTGTAAGGCTTAAAGCTTAAAATGTATTAATTATTATCATGTTGTTTAAATTTGTGTAGATGTAATATTCTTAGCTAGCATTTTGCAAATATTTTAAGGCTGAAATGTACTAAGTGTAAATTCCAAAGCTCAAATGTACTGTGTTTAGTATTTGAAATTAAAATTACACTGTTATTCATGTGACTAAGATGTCTAAATTTGCCTTTTACTTTGTAATTATATTTATATGTTTACTCTCTCTAGTTAGTAAGATACATTAAAAGCCTTTACTGTGCAGATTGGCCACTTTTATTTTGACTAAAGAGTGGTATACCTACAGTACTGGTCTTTATCTCTAGCTAAAATAATTGGGAGAAACATGTTACAAAAAGTTTCCATCCACAAGCTAATAAGCTGTGATATATAGCACAGCTTTGAGACCACAAAATCAACATTAATTCATGCCTTTACTGCAGGGAATAAAGGGAGATCAGCTGGAGTCATTTTTTGCCTTCAGTGCCAAGAAGGAATCTGGTACGGCTGTTTATGTTGCTAACTCATCTTGTACAAGATCTTGCAATTGTCATCATCCTCACTGTTGGGAGAGTAACTGACATTGTGTTATACCTTTAGAACCCAGGAGGAAAGTTGGAGTGGTAGTTTATGTAACTAATCTGTATAGTATGTGATATTACAACTGTCTTCATGTTGTAGTATTCTAGGAATCTACAGTAAAGTGTTCTGCTTGATGCGACAGCTGATCTGTTGTAACATGTAGCTAAGGCGATAACTGTATTCATGTCAATGTTTTGTAGTTTTCACAATGGATTTCTCTTGAAATGCTGAGCTAATTGTAGCAGGGAATGAGCCAGTATTATTGCATCTGATGGATTGTAATACCAGCAACAGGTTTTGTTTGGCTACAGCACCAGTGAGTTTTTCACATACTATTATGCTACATACTTGACTCTTGGCTTTTAGGACTGGCAGTAACCAGTGATTGATGAATGATTTCTTTTTTCTTGAGTGAATGCATGTCTGGCTTTGTTAGCTTCCATCTTCATCACTTCCACTAAAAGACAGGCATGATATAAAGCAATGATATATGACATACTGCCCAACCATCCTCTGTTATAATTGACCACATCTTCCTAACCAACAACTTCCCATGTGAAGTTCACAATAATTTACTTATATTATTGTGTTATTTATTTAATTCTGTTATTTCTTAGAGCTATTTAATTTAAGTTCCAGAAAAGCTCATTGTTCATTTTGTCCAATCTGTTTAAACTATGTTTTAGAGTGTATTAGGTCTATAATAATTTTATCAGTTTTTCTGGACTGACTTACACTTTTGTTTCATTATACTGTCTTTTGTTACCATATATTCAGTTTTTCTGCTTGAAAAAATTGTAATCAATCTTATTTTTTGTAAAGCAATATTATGTTTGAATTTTAATTAATTTGTATTTAATTAAGCATTATTTATTTAATATCCAGTATATTAATTTTGACCAATGATTTTTAGAAAATTTACTTGTTTTATAATTACTTTGAACTGTTTAATGTTTTTAGTTTCATATTCATGAGTTGATTTCATATCACTTGTTTTCTTTGACCTCAACTTACACAATGAGTACTTGTACAAAATGAATATTTATTATTAAGTCTTTGATCTTGCTGTAATATATGTTGATTTGTAAGCTGTTTGTATTAAAATAATGTTTCATTTATTTTGATTGCTATTATTCTGTTTCTCACTATCTTTGTTTTTTGAACTGCTATTATTATTATTCTATTTAAGTGACCTAAGAAAATGTTTATCTTGTTGTTAAATTTAGATTTTTGTGTAATATTTGATAACTAAAGTTTCTTTGTTCTAGTTATTTTATTATTTATGATTTTGAGCTTATCCTGACATGAATCTTTGATTTGAGTTTTCCAAAATTTTAGTATGGTTTTAATTCTGTTACACTGATTATTTTTGAACTAGATTTTTCACTAAAATGGGATTTTTCTTATTCTAACATTGAAAGGAGAAGTTTTATTATGAAAATACTGTATTATTGTATTTTATTTAGTATAACTATGCAACAGTGTAGTCTTATGTATTAATGATTTTCAAGACTTTTGCCATACTGTTTCATGTCTTAAGGTCATTGTTTGGTTAATTAACCTGTTCCATGATTTTCCCAAGGTAACTGTGGTGTTTTCTATGTTTAAAAAACATATTTGTTCAAGTTAAGATGAGCAATCTATTTTACAGCATATTCTTAGTTATCTGCCCAAATTTATTGGCAAATTATCATGTATTGCAATCAGTGCTCTTGAAATGGCATTGGAAATGGTGTTTGTGCTGATCTCTACCACTACAGAAAACATTTATGTTAATTACTGTAATTTCATTGACATACCTTGTCTATAAATCCAGATATAAAACATTCACTGATTATATTTTTGTTCAGAAATGTAGTAACAGATCATAAAAATATTAGTTTCATTAATACATAAGTATAAGGGTAGCAAAAAGTGAAATAAAAAACAAACTTTTTAAAGCTATTTTCAAAGAAGTTTGAAATGGAAAAAGTTAAGATATATATAGTAATGTTAAACCTTAATTGAGTAGGTCAGTGATCTCTTTAAAAGAAAGAAGGGTGTGCTCGCCAAGGCTATCATAATTTTATTCCTACAAATTATACTGTTCAAAACTTGTGTAATACTTTCAAACTTTAGTTGTCTTCACAAGTTTGATATTGACCACTGTGTAGGCCTGTACCTTAAGATTGTAACATTTTGGAACATTGGCCTTGAACTTCAAAATTAGTGGAAGATGACCTTCATGTGTTATTATTCCAGCCTTCTCATAATAATGTAGAGTGGCCATTTTGCTATCTTCTGTTTAATTGGTTTGTTTTCCACCACATATAAATTCCTCCACTATAATGGTTTGGTCTTCAAACATCATTGAATAGTCAGCTTGATCTAAGCATTCATTCTTCCAGCTGTTTTGATTGTGACTTATCTATATGCAATTCTATATAAGAATATTACAGACTACAAAAATAAACATGACTGTGGACATGCAAGTTACTAAGTTCTGTTAGAATATGTAAAGAACCTTATAAACATGACTGTGGACATGCAAGTTACTAAGTTCTGTTAGAATATGCAATGAACCTAATAAACATGACTGTGGACATGCAAGTTACTAAGTTCTGTTAGAATATGTAATGAACCTTATAAACATGACTGTGGAATGCAAGTTACTAAGTTCAGTTAGAATATGCAATGAACCTAATAAACATGACTGTGGACATGCAAGTTACTAAGTTCTGTTAGAATATGGAATGAACCTAATAAACATGACTGTGGACATGCAAGTTACTAAGTTCTGTTAGAATATGCAATGAGCCTAATAAACATGACTGTGGACATGCAAGTTACTAAGTTCTGTTAGAATATGTAATGAACCTAATAAACATGACTGTGGACATGCAATTTACTAAGTTCTGTTAGAATATGTAATAAACCTAATAAACATGACTGTGGACATGCAAGTTACTAAGTTCTGTTAGAATATGTAATAAACCTAATAAACATGACTGTGGACATGCAAGTTACTAAGTTTTGTTAGAATATGCAATGAACCTAATAAACATGACTGTGGACATGCAAGTTACTATGTTCTGTTAGAATATGCAATGAACCTTATAAACATGACTGGACATGCAAGTTACTAAGTTCTGTTAGAATATGTAATTAACCTAATAAACATGACTGTGGACATGCAAGTTACTAAGTTCTGTTAGAATATCTAATGAACCTCATAAACATGACTGTGGACATGCAAGTTACTAAGTTCTGTTAGAATATGTAATGAACCTAATAAACATGACTGTGGACAAAGTTACTAAGTTCTGTGAGAATATGTAATTAACCTAATAAACATGACTGTGGACATGCAAGTTACTAAGTTCTGTTAGAATATGTAATGAACCTTATAAACATGACTGTGGACATGCAAGTTACTAAGTTCTGTTAGAATATGTAATGAACCTTATAAACATGACTGTGGACATGCAAGTTACTAAGTTCTGTTAAGATATGTAATGAACCTTATAAACATGACTGTGGACATGCAAGTTACTAAGTTCTGTTAGAATATGTAATGAACCTAGTAAACATGACTGTGGACATGCAAGTTACTAATTTCTGTTAGAATATGCAATGAACCTAATAAACATGACTGTAGACATGCAAGTTACTAAGTTCTGTTAGAATATGTAATTAACCTAATAAACATGACTGTGGACATGCAAGTTACTAAGTTCTGTTAGAATATGTAATGAACCTTATAAACATGACTGTGGAATGCAAGTTACTAAGTTCTGTTAGAATATGCAATGAACCTAATAAACATGACTGTGGACATGCAAGTTACTAAGTTCTGTTAGAATATGGAATGAACCTAATAAACATGACTGTGGACATGCAAGTTACTAAGTTCTGTTAGAATATGCAATGAACCTAATAAACATGACTGTGGACATGCAAGTTACTAAGTTCTGTTAGAATATGTAATTAACCTAATAAACATGACTGTGGACATGCAAGTTACTAAGTTCTGTTAGAATATGTAATGAACCTTATAAACATGACTGTGGACATGCAAGTTACTAAGTTCTGTTAGAATATGTAATGAACCTTATAAACATGACTGTGGACATGCAAGTTACTAAGTTCTGTTAAGATATGTAATGAACCTTATAAACATGACTGTGGACATGCAAGTTACTAAGTTCTGTTAGAATATGTAATGAACCTTATAAACATGACTGTGGACATGCAAGTTACTAAGTTCTGTTACAATATGTAATGAACCTTATAAACATGACTGTGGACATGCATGTTACTAAGTTCTGTTAAGATATGTAATCAACCTTATAAACATGACTGTGGACATGCAAGTTACTAAGTTCTGTTAAGATATGTAATCAACCTTATAAACATGACTGTGGACATGCAAGTTACTGACTTCTGTTAGAATATGTAATGAACCGTATAAACATGACTGTGGACGTGCAAGTTACTTATTTCTGTTAGAATATGTAATGAACCTTGTAAACATGACTGTGGACATGCAAGTTAATAAGTTCTGTTAGAATATGTAATAAACCTAATAAACATGACTGTGGACATGCAAGTTACTAAGTTCTGTTAGAATTTGTAAGGAACCGTATAAACATGACTGTGGACATCCAAGTTACTAAGTTCTGTTAGAATATGTAATGAACCTTATAAACATGACTGTGGACATGCAAGTTACTAAGTTCTATTAGAATATGTAATGAACCTAATAAACATGACTGTGGACATGCAAGTTACTAAGTTCTGTTAGAATGTGTAATGAACCTTATAAACATGACTGTGGACATGCAAGTTACTAAGTTCTGTTAGGATATGTAATGAACCTTATAAACATGACTGTGGAATGCAAGTTACTAATTTCTGTTAGAATATGCAGTGAACCTAATAAACATGACTGTGGACATGCAAGTTACTAAGTTCTGTTAGAATATGGAATGAACCTAATAAACAGGACTGTGGACATGCAAGTTACTAAGTTCTGTTAGAATATGCAATGAACCTAATAAACATGACTGTGGACATGCAAGTTACTAAGTTCTGTTAGAATATGTAATTAACCTAATAAACATGACTGTGGAGATGCAAGTTACTAAGTTCTGTTAGAATATGTAATGAACCTTATAAACATGACTGTGGACATGCAAGTTACTAAGTTCTGTTAGAATATGTAATGAACCTTATAAACATGACTGTGGACATGCAAGTTACTAAGTTCTGTTAAGATATGTAATGAACCTTATAAACATGACTGTGGACATGCAAGTTACTAAGTTCTGTTAGAATATGTAATGAACCTAGTAAACATGACTGTGGACATGCAAGTTACTAAGTTCTGTTAGAATATGTAATGAACCTAATAAACATGACTGTGGACATGCAAGTTACTAAGTTCTGTTAGAATATGTAAAGAACCTAATAAACATGACTGTGGACATGCAAGTTACTAAGTTCTGTTAAAATATGTAATGAACCTTATACACATGACTGTGGACATGCAAGTTACTAAGTTCTGTTAGGATATGTAATGAACCTTATAAACATGACTGTGGAATGCAAGTTACTAAGTTCTGTTAGAATATGCAATGAACCTAATAAACATGACTGTGGAATGCAAGTTACTAAGTTCTGTTAGAATATGCAATGAACCTAATAAACATGACTGTGGACATGCAAGTTACTAAGTTCTGTTAGAATATGGAATGAACCTAATAAACATGACTGTGGACATGCAAGTTACTAAGTTCTGTTAGAATATGCAATGAACCTAATAAACATGACTGTGGACATGCAAGTTACTAAGTTCTGTTAGAATATGTAATTAACCTAATAAACATGACTGTGGACATGCAAGTTACTAAGTTCTGTTAGAATATGTAATGAACCTTATAAACATGACTGTGGACATGCAAGTTACTAAGTTCTGTTAGAATATGTAATGAACCTTATAAACATGACTGTGGACATGCAAGTTACTAAGTTCTGTTAAGATATGTAATGAACCTTATAAACATGACTGTGGACATGCAAGTTACTAAGTTCTGTTAGAATATGTAATGAACCTAGTAAACATGACTGTGGACATGCAAGTTACTAAGTTCTGTTAGAATATGTAATTAACCTAATAAACATGACTGTGGACATGCAAGTTACTAAGTTCTGTTAGAATATGTAAAGAACCTAATAAACATGACTGTGGACATGCAAGTTACTAAGTTCTGTTAAAATATGTAATGAACCTTATACACATGACTGTGGACATGCAAGTTACTAAGTTCTGTTAGAATATGTAATGAACCTTATAAACATGACTGTGGACATGCAAGTTACTAAGTTCTGTTAGAATATGTAAAGAACCTTATAAACATCACTGTGGACGTGCAAGTTACTAAGTTCTGTTAGAATATGTAATGAACCTAATAAACATGACTGTGGACATGCAAGTTACTAAGTTCTGTTAGAATATGTAATGAACTTAATAAACATGACTCTGGACATGCAAGTTACTAAATTGTGTTAGAATATGTAATGAACCTTATAAACATGACTGTGGACATGCAAGTTACTAAGTTCTGTTAGGATATGTAATGAACCTTATAAACATGACTGTGGACATGCAAGTTACTAAGTTCTGTTAGAATATGTAATTAACCTAATAAACATGACTGTGGACATGCAAGTTACTAAGTTCTGTTAGGATATGTAATGAACCTAATAAACATGACTGTGGACTTGCAAGTTACTAAGTTCTATTAGAATATGTAATGAACCTAATAAACATGACTGTGGACATGCAAGTTACTAAGTTCTGTTAGAATATGTAATGAACCTTATAAACATGACTGTGGACATGCAAGTTACTAAGTTTTCTTAGGATATGTAATGAACCTTATAAACATGACTGTGGACATGCAAGTTACTAAGTTCTGTTAGAATATGCAATGAACCTAACAAACATGACTGTGGACATGCAAGTTACTAAGTTCTGTTAGAATATGTAATGAACCTTATAAACATGACTGTGGACGTGCAAGTTACTAAGTTCTGTTAGAATATGTAATGAACCTAATAAACATGACTGTGGACATGCAAGTTACTAAGTTCTGTTAGAATATGTAATGAACTTAATAAACATGACTGTGGACATGCAAGTTACTAAGTTCTGTTAGAATATGTAATGAACTTAATAAACATGACTGTGGACATGCAAGTTACTAAGTTCTGTTAGAATATGTAATGAACTTAATAAACATTACTGTGGACATGCAAGTTACTAAGTTCTGTTTGAATATGTAAAGAACCTTATAAACATCACTGTGGACATGCAAGTTACTAAGTTCTGTTAGAATATGTAATGAACCTTATAAACATGACTGTGGACGTGCAAGTTACTAAGTTCTGTTAGAATATGTAATGAACCTAATAAACATGACTGTGGACATGCAAGTTACTAAGTTCTGTTAGAATATGTAATGAACTTAATAAACATGACTCTGGACATGCAAGTTACTAAATTGTGTTAGAATATGTAATGAACTTAATAAACATGACTGTGGACATGCTAGTTACTAAGTTCTGTTAGAATATGCAATGAACCTAATAAACATGACTGTGGACATGCAAGTTACTAAGTTCTGTTAGAATATGCAATGAACCTAATAAACATGACTGTGGACATGCAAGTTACTAATTTCTGTTAGAATATGCAATGAACCTAATAAACATGACTGTGGACATGCAAGTTACTAATTTCTGTTAGAATATGCAATGAACCTAATAAACATGACTGTGGACATGCAAGTAACTAAATTTTGTTAGAATATGCAATGAACCTAATAAACATGACTGTGGACATGCAAGTTACTAAGTTCTGTTAGAATATGCAATGAACCTAATTAACATGACTGTGGACATGCAAGTTACTAATTTCTGTTAGAATATGCAATGAACCTAATTAACATGACTGTGGACATGCAAGTTACTAATTTCTGTTAGAATATGTAATGAACCTTATAAACATGACTGTGGAATGCAAGTTACTAAGTTCTGTTAGAATATGCAATGAACCTAATAAACATGACTGTGGACATGCAAGTTACTAAGTTCTGTTAGAATATGGAATGAACCTAATAAACATGACTGTGGACATGCAAGTTACTAAGTTCTGTTAGAATATGCAATGAACCTAATAAACATGACTGTGGACATGCAAGTTACTAAGTTCTGTTAGAATATGTAATTAACCTAATAAACATGACTGTGGACATGCAAGTTACTAAGTTCTGTTAGAATATGTAATGAACCTTATAAACATGACTGTGGACATGCAAGTTACTAAGTTCTGTTAGAATATGTAATGAACCTTATAAACATGACTGTGGACATGCAAGTTACTAAGTTCTGTTAAGATATGTAATGAACCTTATAAACATGACTGTGGACATGCAAGTTACTAAGTTCTGTTAGAATATGTAATGAACCTTATAAACATGACTGTGGACATGCAAGTTACTAAGTTCTGTTACAATATGTAATGAACCTTATAAACATGACTGTGGACATGCATGTTACTAAGTTCTGTTAAGATATGTAATCAACCTTATAAACATGACTGTGGACATGCAAGTTACTAAGTTCTGTTAAGATATGTAATCAACCTTATAAACATGACTGTGGACATGCAAGTTACTGACTTCTGTTAGAATATGTAATGAACCGTATAAACATGACTGTGGACGTGCAAGTTACTTATTTCTGTTAGAATATGTAATGAACCTTGTAAACATGACTGTGGACATGCAAGTTAATAAGTTCTGTTAGAATATGTAATAAACCTAATAAACATGACTGTGGACATGCAAGTTACTAAGTTCTGTTAGAATTTGTAAGGAACCGTATAAACATGACTGTGGACATCCAAGTTACTAAGTTCTGTTAGAATATGTAATGAACCTTATAAACATGACTGTGGACATGCAAGTTACTAAGTTCTATTAGAATATGTAATGAACCTAATAAACATGACTGTGGACATGCAAGTTACTAAGTTCTGTTAGAATGTGTAATGAACCTTATAAACATGACTGTGGACATGCAAGTTACTAAGTTCTGTTAGGATATGTAATGAACCTTATAAACATGACTGTGGAATGCAAGTTACTAATTTCTGTTAGAATATGCAGTGAACCTAATAAACATGACTGTGGACATGCAAGTTACTAAGTTCTGTTAGAATATGGAATGAACCTAATAAACAGGACTGTGGACATGCAAGTTACTAAGTTCTGTTAGAATATGCAATGAACCTAATAAACATGACTGTGGACATGCAAGTTACTAAGTTCTGTTAGAATATGTAATTAACCTAATAAACATGACTGTGGAGATGCAAGTTACTAAGTTCTGTTAGAATATGTAATGAACCTTATAAACATGACTGTGGACATGCAAGTTACTAAGTTCTGTTAGAATATGTAATGAACCTTATAAACATGACTGTGGACATGCAAGTTACTAAGTTCTGTTAAGATATGTAATGAACCTTATAAACATGACTGTGGACATGCAAGTTACTAAGTTCTGTTAGAATATGTAATGAACCTAGTAAACATGACTGTGGACATGCAAGTTACTAAGTTCTGTTAGAATATGTAATGAACCTAATAAACATGACTGTGGACATGCAAGTTACTAAGTTCTGTTATAATATGTAAAGAACCTAATAAACATGACTGTGGACATGCAAGTTACTAAGTTCTGTTAAAATATGTAATGAACCTTATACACATGACTGTGGACATGCAAGTTACTATGTTCTGTTAGGATATGTAATGAACCTTATAAACATGACTGTGGAATGCAAGTTACTAAGTTCTGTTAGAATATGCAATGAACCTAATAAACATGACTGTGGAATGCAAGTTACTAAGTTCTGTTAGAATATGCAATGAACCTAATAAACATGACTGTGGACATGCAAGTTACTAAGTTCTGTTAGAATATGGAATGAACCTAATAAACATGACTGTGGACATGCAAGTTACTAAGTTCTGTTAGAATATGCAATGAACCTAATAAACATGACTGTGGACATGCAAGTTACTAAGTTCTGTTAGAATATGTAATTAACCTAATAAACATGACTGTGGACATGCAAGTTACTAAGTTCTGTTAGAATATGTAATGAACCTTATAAACATGACTGTGGACATGCAAGTTACTAAGTTCTGTTAGAATATGTAATGAACCTTATAAACATGACTGTGGACATGCAAGTTACTAAGTTCTGTTAAGATATGTAATGAACCTTATAAACATGACTGTGGACATGCAAGTTACTAAGTTCTGTTAGAATATGTAATGAACCTAGTAAACATGACTGTGGACATGCAAGTTACTAAGTTCTGTTAGAATATGTAATTAACCTAATAAACATGACTGTGGACATGCAAGTTACTAAGTTCTGTTAGAATATGTAAAGAACCTAATAAACATGACTGTGGACATGCAAGTTACTAAGTTCTGTTAAAATATGTAATGAACCTTATACACATGACTGTGGACATGCAAGTTACTAAGTTCTGTTAGAATATGTAATGAACCTTATAAACATGACTGTGGACATGCAAGTTACTAAGTTCTGTTAGAATATGTAAAGAACCTTATAAACATCACTGTGGACGTGCAAGTTACTAAGTTCTGTTAGAATATGTAATGAACCTAATAAACATGACTGTGGACATGCAAGTTACTAAGTTCTGTTAGAATATGTAATGAACTTAATAAACATGACTCTGGACATGCAAGTTACTAAATTGTGTTAGAATATGTAATGAACCTTATAAACATGACTGTGGACATGCAAGTTACTAAGTTCTGTTAGGATATGTAATGAACCTTATAAACATGACTGTGGACATGCAAGTTACTAAGTTCTGTTAGAATATGTAATTAACCTAATAAACATGACTGTGGACATGCAAGTTACTAAGTTCTGTTAGGATATGTAATGAACCTAATAAACATGACTGTGGACTTGCAAGTTACTAAGTTCTATTAGAATATGTAATGAACCTAATAAACATGACTGTGGACATGCAAGTTACTAAGTTCTGTTAGAATATGTAATGAACCTTATAAACATGACTGTGGACATGCAAGTTACTAAGTTTTCTTAGGATATGTAATGAACCTTATAAACATGACTGTGGACATGCAAGTTACTAAGTTCTGTTAGAATATGCAATGAACCTAACAAACATGACTGTGGACATGCAAGTTACTAAGTTCTGTTAGAATATGTAATGAACCTTATAAACATGACTGTGGACGTGCAAGTTACTAAGTTCTGTTAGAATATGTAATGAACCTAATAAACATGACTGTGGACATGCAAGTTACTAAGTTCTGTTAGAATATGTAATGAACTTAATAAACATGACTGTGGACATGCAAGTTACTAAGTTCTGTTAGAATATGTAATGAACTTAATAAACATGACTGTGGACATGCAAGTTACTAAGTTCTGTTAGAATATGTAATGAACTTAATAAACATTACTGTGGACATGCAAGTTACTAAGTTCTGTTTGAATATGTAAAGAACCTTATAAACATCACTGTGGACATGCAAGTTACTAAGTTCTGTTAGAATATGTAATGAACCTTATAAACATGACTGTGGACGTGCAAGTTACTAAGTTCTGTTAGAATATGTAATGAACCTAATAAACATGACTGTGGACATGCAAGTTACTAAGTTCTGTTAGAATATGTAATGAACTTAATAAACATGACTCTGGACATGCAAGTTACTAAATTGTGTTAGAATATGTAATGAACTTAATAAACATGACTGTGGACATGCTAGTTACTAAGTTCTGTTAGAATATGCAATGAACCTAATAAACATGACTGTGGACATGCAAGTTACTAATTTCTGTTAGAATATGCAATGAACCTAATAAACATGACTGTGGACATGCAAGTTACTAATTTCTGTTAGAATATGCAATGAACCTAATAAACATGACTGTGGACATGCAAGTAACTAAATTTTGTTAGAATATGCAATGAACCTAATAAACATGACTGTGGACATGCAAGTTACTAAGTTCTGTTAGAATATGCAATGAACCTAATTAACATGACTGTGGACATGCAAGTTACTAATTTCTGTTAGAATATGCAATGAACCTAATTAACATGACTGTGGACATGCAAGTTACTAATTTCTGTTAGAATATGCAATGAACCTAATAAACATGACTGTGGACATGCAAGTTACTAAGTTCTGTTAGAATATGTAATTAACCTAATAAACATGACTGTGGATATGCAAGTTACTAAGTTCTGTTAGAATATCTAATGAACCTCATAAACATGACTGTGGACATGCAAGTTACTAAGTTCTGTTAGAATATGTAATGAACCTAATAAACATGACTGTGGACATGCAAGTTACTAAGTTCTGTTAGAATATGTAATCAACCTTATAAACATGACTGTGGACATGCAAGTTACTAAGTTCTGTTACAATATGTAATGAACCTTATAAACATGACTGTGGACATGCATGTTACTAAGTTCTGTTAAGATATGTAATCAACCTTATAAACATGACTGTGGACATGCAAGTTACTAAGTTCTGTTAAGATATGTAATCAACCTTATAAACATGACTGTGGACATGCAAGTTACTGACTTCTTTTAGAATATGTAATGAACCGTATAAACATGACTGTGGACATGCAAGTTACTTATTTCTGTTAGAATATGTAATGAACCTTGTAAACATGACTGTGGACATGCAAGTTAATAAGTTCTGTTAGAATATGTAATGAACCTAATAAACATGACTGTGGACATGCAAGTTACTAAGTTCTGTTAGAATATGTAAGGAACCGTATGAACATGACTGTGGACATCCAAGTTACTAAGTTCTGTTAGAATATGTAATGAACCTTATAAACATGACTGTGGACATGCAAGTTACTAAGTTCTGTTAGGATATGTAATGAACCTTATAAACATGACTGTGGACATGCAAGTTACTAAGTTCTGTTAGGATATGTAATGAACCTAATAAACATGACTGTGGACATGCAAGTTACTAAGTTCTATTAGAATATGTAATGAACCTAATAAACATGACTGTGGACATGCAAGTTACTAAGTTCTGTTAGAATATGTAATGAACCTTATAAACATGACTGTGGACATGCAAGTTACTAAGTTCTGTTAGGATATGTAATGAACCTTATAAACATGACTGTGGACATGCAAGTTACTAAGTTCTGTTAGAATATGCAATGAACCTAACAAACATGACTGTGGACATGCAAGTTACTAAGTTCTGTTAGAATATGTAATGAACCTTATAAACATGACTGTGGACGTGCAAGTTACTAAGTTCTGTTAGAATATGTAATGAACCTAATAAACATGACTGTGGACATGCAAGTTACTAAGTTCTGTTAGAATATGTAATGAACTTAATAAACATGACTGTGGACATGCAAGTTACTAAGTTCTGTTAGAATATGTAATGAACTTAATAAACATGACTGTGGACATGCAAGTTACTAAGTTCTGTTAGAATATGTAAAGAACCTTATAAACATCACTGTGGACATGCAAGTTACTAAATTTTGTTAGAATATGCAATGAACCTAATAAACATGACTGTGGACATGCAAGTTACTAAATTTTGTTAGAATATGCAATGAACCTAATAAACATGACTGTGGACATGCAAGTTACTAAGTTCTGTTAGAATATGCAATGAACCTAATAAACATGACTGTGGACATGCAAGTTACTAATTTCTGTTAGAATATGCAATGAACCTAATAAACATGACTGTGGACATGCAAGTTACTAAGTTCTGTTAGAATATGCAATGAACCTAATAAACATGACTGTGGACATGCAAGTTACTAAGTTCTGTTAGAATATGCAATGAACCTAATAAACATGACTGTGGACATGCAAGTTACTAATTTCTGTTAGAATATGCAATGAACCTAATAAACATGACTGTGGACATGCAAGTTACTAATTTCTGTTAGAATATGCAATGAACCTATTAAACATCACTGTGGACATGCAAGTTACTAAATTTTGTTAGAATATGCAATGAACCTAATAAACATGACTGTGGACATGCAAGTTACTAAATTTTGTTAGAATATGCAATGAACCTAATAAACATGACTGTGGACATGCAAGTTACTAAGTTCTGTTAGAATATGCAATGAACCTAATAAACATGACTGTGGACATGCAAGTTACTAATTTCTGTTAGAATATGCAATGAACCTAATAAACATGACTGTGGACATGCAAGTTACTAAGTTCTGTTAGAATATGTAATTAACCTAATAAACATGACTGTGGAGATGCAAGTTACTAAGTTCTGTTAGAATATGTAATGAACCGTATAAACATGACTGTGGACATGCAAGTTACTTATTTCTGTTAGAATATGTAATGAACCGTATAAACATGACTGTGGACATGCAAGTTACTTATTTCTGTTAGAATATGTAATGAACCTTGTAAACATGACTGTGGACATGCAAGTTAATAAGTTCTGTTAGAATATGTAATGAACCTAATAAACATGACTGTGGACATGCAAGTTACTAAGTTCTGTTAGAATATGTAAGGAACCGTATAAACATGACTGTGGACATCCAAGTTACTAAGTTCTGTTAGAATATGTAATGAACCTTATAAACATGACTGTGGACATGCAAGTTAATAAGTTCTGTTAGAATATGTAATGAACCTAATAAACATGACTGTGGACATGCAAGTTACTAAGTTCTGTTAGGATATGTAATGAACCTTATAAACATGACTGTGGACATGCAAGTTACTAAGTTCTGTTAGGATATGTAATGAACCTTATAAACATGACTGTGGACATGCAAGTTACTAAGTTCTGTTAGGATATGTAATGAACCTAATAAACATGACTGTGGACATGCAAGTTACTAAGTTCTGTTAGAATATGTAATGAACCTAATAAACATGACTGTGGACATGCAAGTTACTAAGTTCTGTTAGAATATGTAATGAACCTAATAAACATGACTGTGGACATGCAAGTTACTAAGTTCTGTTAGAATATGGAATGAACCTAATAAACATGACTGTGGACATGCAAGTTACTAAGTTCTGTTAGAATATGCAATGAACCTAATAAACATGACTGTGGACATGCAAGTTACTAAGTTCTGTTAGAATATGTAATGAACCTAATAAACATGACTGTGGACATGCAAGTTACTAAGTTCTGTTAGAATATGTAATGAACCTTATAAACATGACTGTGGACATGCAAGTTACTAAGTTCTGTTAGAATATGTAATGAACCTTATAAACATGACTGTGGACATGCAAGTTACTAAGTTCTGTTAGAATATGTAATGAACCTTATAAACATGACTGTGGACATGCAAGTTACTAAGTTCTGTTAGAATATGTAATGAACCTTATAAACATGACTGTGGACGTGCAAGTTACTAAGTTCTGTTAGAATATGTAATGAACCTAATAAAAATGACTGTGGACATGCAAGTTACTAAGTTCTGTTAGAATATGTAATGAACTTAATAAACATGACTGTGGACATGCAAGTTACTAAGTTCTGTTAGAATATGTAATGAACCTTATAAACATGACTGTGGACATGCAAGTTACTAAATTTTGTTAGAATATGCAATGAACCTAATAAACATGACTGTGGACATGCAAGTTACTAAGTTTTGTTAGAATATGCAATGAACCTAATAAACATGACTGTGGACATGCAAGTTACTAAGTTCTGTTAGAATATGCAATGAACCTAATAAACATGACTGTGGACATGCAAGTTACTAATTTCTGTTAGAATATGCAATGAACCTAATAAACATGACTGTGGACATGCAAGTTACTAAGTTCTGTTAGAATATGCAATGAACCTAATAAACATGACTGTGGACATGCAAGTTACTAAGTTCTGTTAGAATATGCAATGAACCTAATAAACATGACTGTGGACATGCAAGTTACTAATTTCTGTTAGAATATGCAATGAACCTAATAAACATGACTGTGGACATGCAAGTTACTAATTTCTGTTAGAATATGCAATGAACCTAATAAACATCACTGTGGACATGCAAGTTACTAAATTTTGTTAGAATATGCAATGAACCTAATAAACATGACTGTGGACATGCAAGTTACTAAGTTCTGTTAGAATATGCAATGAACCTAATAAACATGACTGTGGACATGCAAGTTACTAAGTTCTGTTAGAATATGCAATGAACCTAATAAACATGACTGTGGACATGCAAGTTACTAATTTCTGTTAGAATATGCAATGAACCTAATAAACATGACTGTGGACATGCAAGTTACTAAGTTCTGTTAGAATATGTAATGAACCTAATAAACATGACTGTGGAGATGCAAGTTACTAAGTTCTGTTAGAATATCTAATGAACCTCATAAACATGACTGTGGACATGCAAGTTACTAAGTTCTGTTAGAATATGTAATGAACCTAATAAACATGACTGTGGACATGCAAGTTACTAAGTTCTGTTAGAATATGTAATCAACCTTATAAACATGACTGTGGACATGCAAGTTACTAAGTTCTGTTACAATATGTAATGAACCTTATAAACATGACTGTGGACATGCATGTTACTAAGTTCTGTTAAGATATGTAATCAACCTTATAAACATGACTGTGGACATGCAAGTTACTAAGTTCTGTTAAGATATGTAATCAACCTTATAAACATGACTGTGGACATGCAAGTTACTGACTTCTTTTAGAATATGTAATGAACCGTATAAACATGACTGTGGACATGCAAGTTACTTATTTCTGTTAGAATATGTAATGAACCTTGTAAACATGACTGTGGACATGCAAGTTACTAAGTTCTGTTAGAATATGTAATGAACCTAATAAACATGACTGTGGACATGCAAGTTACTAAGTTCTGTTAGAATATGTAAGGAACCGTATAAACATGACTGTGGACATCCAAGTTACTAAGTTCTGTTAGAATATGTAATGAACCTTATAAACATGACTGTGGACATGCAAGTTACTAAGTTCTGTTAGAATATGTAATGAACCTAATAAACATGACTGTGGACATGCAAGTTACTAAGTTCTGTTAGGATATGTAATGAACCTTATAAACATGACTGTGGACATGCAAGTTACTAAGTTCTGTTAGGATATGTAATGAACCTTATAAACATGACTGTGGACATGCAAGTTACTAAGTTCTGTTAGGATATGCAATGAACCTAATAAACATGACTGTGGACATGCAAGTTACTAAGTTCTATTAGAATATGTAATGAACCTAATAAACATGACTGTGGACATGCAAGTTACTAAGTTCTGTTAGAATATGTAATTAACCTAATAAACATGACTGTGGACATGCAAGTTACTAAGTTCTGTTAGAATATGGAATGAACCTAATAAACATGACTGTGGACATGCAAGTTACTAAGTTCTGTTAGAATATGCAATGAACCTAATAAACATGACTGTGGACATGCAAGTTACTAAGTTCTGTTAGAATATGTAATGAACCTAATAAACATGACTGTGGACATGCAAGTTACTAAGTTCTGTTAGAATATGTAATGAACCTTATAAACATGACTGTGGACATGCAAGTTACTAAGTTCTGTTAGAATATGTAATGAACCTTATAAACATGACTGTGGACATGCAAGTTACTAAGTTCTGTTAAGATATGTAATGAACCTTATAAACATGACTGTGGACATGCAAGTTACTAAGTTCTGTTAGAATATGTAATGAACCTAGTAAACATGACTGTGGACATGCAAGTTACTAAGTTCTGTTAGAATATGTAATGAACCTAATAAACATGACTGTGGACATGCAAGTTACTAAGTTCTGTTAGAATATGTAAAGAACCTAATAAACATGACTGTGGACATGCAAGTTACTAAGTTCTGTTAAAATATGTAATGAACCTTATACACATGACTGTGGACATGCAAGTTACTAAGTTCTGTTAGAATATGTAATGAACCTTATAAACATGACTGTGGACATGCAAGTTACTAAGTTCTGTTAGAATATGTAAAGAACCTTATAAACATCACTGTGGACGTGCAAGTTACTAAGTTCTGTTAGAATATGTAATGAACCTAATAAACATGACTGTGGACATGCAAGTTACTAAGTTCTGTTAGAATATGTAATGAACTTAATAAACATGACTCTGGACATGCAAGTTACTAAATTGTGTTAGAATATGTAATGAACCTTATAAACATGACTGTGGACATGCAAGTTACTAAGTTCTGTTAGGATATGTAATGAACCTTATAAACATGACTGTGGACATGCAAGTTACTAAGTTCTGTTAGAATATGTAATGAACCTAATAAACATGACTGTGGACATGCAAGTTACTAAGTTCTGTTAGAATATGTAATGAACCTAATAAACATGACTGTGGACATGCAAGTTACTAAGTTCTGTTAGAATATGTAATGAACCTTATAAACATGACTGTGGACATGCAAGTTACTAAGTTTTGTTAGGATATGTAATGAACCTTATAAACATGACTGTGGACATGCAAGTTACTAAGTTCTGTTAGAATATGTAATGAACCTAATAAACATGACTGTGGACATGCAAGTTACTAAGTTCTGTTAGAATATGTAATGAACCTTATAAACATGACTGTGGACGTGCAAGTTACTAAGTTCTGTTAGAATATGTAATGAACCTAATAAACATGACTGTGGACATGCAAGTTACTATGTTCTGTTAGAATATGTAATGAACTTAATAAACATGACTGTGGACATGCAAGTTACTAAGTTCTGTTAGAATATGTAATGAACTTAATAAACATGACTGTGGACATGCAAGTTACTAAGTTCTGTTAGAATATGTAATGAACCTTATAAACATGACTGTGGACATGCAAGTTACTAAGTTCTGTTAGAATATCTAATGAACCTCATAAACATGACTGTGGACATGCAAGTTACTAAGTTCTGTTAGAATATGTAATGAACCTAATAAACATGACTGTGGACATGCAAGTTACTAAGTTCTGTTAGAATATGTAATCAACCTTATAAACATGACTGTGGACATGCAAGTTACTAAGTTCTGTTACAATATGTAATGAACCTTATAAACATGACTGTGGACATGCATGTTACTAAGTTCTGTTAAGATATGTAATCAACCTTATAAACATGACTGTGGACATGCAAGTTACTAAGTTCTGTTAAGATATGTAATCAACCTTATAAACATGACTGTGGACATGCAAGTTACTGACTTCTGTTAGAATATGTAATGAACCGTATAAACATGACTGTGGACATGCAAGTTACTTATTTCTGTTAGAATATGTAATGAACCTTGTAAACATGACTGTGGACATGCAAGTTAATAAGTTCTGTTAGAATATGTAATGAACCTAATAAACATGACTGTGGACATGCAAGTTACTAAGTTCTGTTAGAATATGTAAGGAACCGTATAAACATGACTGTGGACATCCAAGTTACTAAGTTCTGTTAGAATATGTAATGAACCTTATAAACATGACTGTGGACATGCAAGTTACTAAGTTCTATTAGAATATGTAATGAACCTAATAAACATGACTGTGGACATGCAAGTTACTAAGTTCTGTTAGAATATGTAATGAACCTTATAAACATGACTGTGGACATGCAAGTTACTAAGTTCTGTTAGGATATGTAATGAACCTTATAAACATGACTGTGGAATGCAAGTTACTAAGTTCTGTTAGAATATGCAATGAACCTAATAAACATGACTGTGGACATGCAAGTTACTAAGTTCTGTTAGAATATGGAATGAACCTAATAAACATGACTGTGGACATGCAAGTTACTAAGTTCTGTTAGAATATGCAATGAACCTAATAAACATGACTGTGGACATGCAAGTTACTAAGTTCTGTTAGAATATGTAATTAACCTAATAAACATGACTGTGGACATGCAAGTTACTAAGTTCTGTTAGAATATGTAATGAACCTTATAAACATGACTGTGGACATGCAAGTTACTAAGTTCTGTTTATGTAATATGTAATGAACCTAATGAACCTTATAAACATGACTGTGGACATGCAAGTTACTAAGTTCTGTTAGAATATGTAATGAACCTTATAAACATGACTGTGGACATGCAAGTTACTAAGTTCTGTTAGAATATGTAATGAACCTAATAAACATGACTGTGGACATGCAAGTTACTAAGTTCTGTTAAAATATGTAAAGAACCTAATAAACATGACTGTGGACATGCAAGTTACTAAGTTCTGTTAAAATATGTAATGAACCTTATACACATGACTGTGGACATGCAAGTTACTAAGTTCTGTTAGAATATGTAATGAACCTTATAAACATGACTGTGGACATGCATGTTACTAAGTTCTGTTAAGATATGTAATCAACCTTATAAACATGACTGTGGACATGCAAGTTACTAAGTTCTGTTAGAATATGTAATGAACCTAGTAAACATGACTGTGGACATGCAAGTTACTAAGTTCTGTTAGAATATGTAATGAACCTAATAAACATGACTGTGGACATGCAAGTTACTAAGTTCTGTTAGAATATGTAAAGAACCTAATAAACATGACTGTGGACATGCAAGTTACTAAGTTCTGTTAAAATATGTAATGAACCTTATACACATGACTGTGGACATGCAAGTTACTAAGTTCTGTTAGAATATGTAATGAACCTTATAAACATGACTGTGGACATGCAAGTTACTAAGTTCTGTTAGAATATGTAAAGAACCTTATAAACATCACTGTGGACGTGCAAGTTACTAAGTTCTGTTAGAATATGTAATGAACCTAATAAACATGACTGTGGACATGCAAGTTACTAAGTTCTGTTAGAATATGTAATGAACCTAATAAACATGACTGTGGACATGCAAGTTACTAAGTTCTGTTAAAATATGTAAAGAACCTAATAAACATGACTGTGGACATGCAAGTTACTAAGTTCTGTTAAAATATGTAATGAACCTTATACACATGACTGTGGACATGCAAGTTACTAAGTTCTGTTAGAATATGTAATGAACCTTATAAACATGACTGTGGACATGCATGTTACTAAGTTCTGTTAAGATATGTAATCAACCTTATAAACATGACTGTGGACATGCAAGTTACTAAGTTCTGTTAGAATATGTAATGAACCTAGTAAACATGACTGTGGACATGCAAGTTACTAAGTTCTGTTAGAATATGTAATGAACCTAATAAACATGACTGTGGACATGCAAGTTACTAAGTTCTGTTAGAATATGTAAAGAACCTAATAAACATGACTGTGGACATGCAAGTTACTAAGTTCTGTTAAAATATGTAATGAACCTTATACACATGACTGTGGACATGCAAGTTACTAAGTTCTGTTAGAATATGTAATGAACCTTATAAACATGACTGTGGACATGCAAGTTACTAAGTTCTGTTAGAATATGTAAAGAACCTTATAAACATCACTGTGGACATGCAAGTTACTAAGTTCTGTTAGAATATGTAATGAACCTAATAAACATGACTGTGGACATGCAAGTTACTAAGTTCTGTTAGAATATGTAATGAACCTTATAAACATGACTGTGGACGTGCAAGTTACTAAGTTCTGTTAGAATATGTAATGAACCTAATATACATGACTGTGGACGTGCAAGTTACTAAGTTCTGTTAGAATATGTAATGAACTTAATAAACATGACTGTGGACGTGCAAGTTACTAAGTTCTGTTAGAATATGTAATGAACTTAATAAACATGACTGTGGACATGCAAGTTACTAAGTTCTGTTAGAATATGTAATGAACTTAATAAACATGACTGTGGACATGCAAGTTACTAAGTTCTGTTAGAATATGTAATGAACTTAATAAACATTACTGTGGACATGCAAGTTACTAAGTTCTGTTAGGATATGTAAAGAACCTTATAAACATCACTGTGGACATGCAAGTTACTAAGTTCTGTTAGAATATGTAATGAACCTTATAAACATGATTGTGGACGTGCAAGTTACTAAGTTCTGTTAGAATATGTAATGAACCTAATAAACATGACTGTGGACATGCAAGTTACTAAGTTCTGTTAGAATATGTAATGAACTTAATAAACATGACTCTGGACATGCAAGTTACTAAATTGTGTTAGAATATGTAATGAACTTAATAAACATGACTGTGGATATGCTAGTTACTAAGTTCTGTTAGAATATGCAATGAACCTAATAAACATCACTGTGGACATGCAAGTTACTAAATTTTGTTAGAATATGCAATGAACCTAATAAACATGACTGTGGACATGCAAGTTACTAAATTTTGTTAGAATATGCAATGAACCTAATAAACATGACTGTGGACATGCAAGTTACTAAGTTCTGTTAGAATATGCAATGAACCTAATAAACATGACTGTGGACATGCAAGTTACTAATTTCTGTTAGAATATGCAATGAACCTAATAAACATGACTGTGGACATGCAAGTTACTAAGTTCTGTTAGAATATGTAATTAACCTAATAAACATGACTGTGGATATGCAAGTTACTAAGTTCTGTTAGAATATCTAATGAACCTCATAAACATGACTGTGGACATGCAAGTTACTAAGTTCTGTTAGAATATGTAATGAACCTAATAAACATGACTGTGGACATGCAAGTTACTAAGTTCTGTTAGAATATGTAATCAACCTTATAAACATGACTGTGGACATGCAAGTTACTAAGTTCTGTTACAATATGTAATGAACCTTATAAACATGACTGTGGACATGCATGTTACTAAGTTCTGTTAAGATATGTAATCAACCTTATAAACATGACTGTGGACATGAAAGTTACTAAGTTCTGTTAAGATATGTAATCAACCTTATAAACATGACTGTGGACATGCAAGTTACTGACTTCTGTTAGAATATGTAATGAACCGTATAAACATGACTGTGGACATGCAAGTTACTTATTTCTGTTAGAATATGTAATGAACCTTGTAAACATGACTGTGGACATGCAAGTTAATAAGTTCTGTTAGAATATGTAATGAACCTAATAAACATGACTGTGGACATGCAAGTTACTAAGTTCTGTTAGAATATGTAAGGAACCGTATAAACATGACTGTGGACATCCAAGTTACTAAGTTCTGTTAGAATATGTAATGAACCTTATAAACATGACTGTGGACATGCAAGTTAATAAGTTCTGTTAGAATATGTAATGAACCTAATAAACATGACTGTGGACATGCAAGTTACTAAGTTCTGTTAGAATATGTAATTAACCTAATAAACATGACTGTGGACATGCAAGTTACTAAGTTCTGTTAGAATATGTAATGAACCTTATAAACATGACTGTGGACATGCAAGTTACTAAGTTCTGTTAGAATATGTAAAGAACCTTATAAACATGACTGTGGACATGGAAGTTACTAAGTTCTGTTAGAATATGTAATGAACCTAATAAACATGACTGTGGACATGCAAGTTAGTAAGTTCTGTTAAGATATGTAATGAACCTTATAAACATGACTGTGGACATGCAAGTTACTAAGTTCTGTTAGGATATGTAAAGAACCGAATAAACATGACTGTGGACGTGCAAGTTACTAAGTTCTGTTAGAATATGCAATGAACCTAATAAACATGACTGTGGACATGCAAGTTATTAATTTCTGTTAGAATATGTAATGAACCTAATAAACATGACTGTGGACATGCATGTTACTAAGTTCTGTTAGAATATGTAATGAACCTTATAAACATGACTGTGGACATGCAAGTTACTAAGTTCTGTTAGAATATGCAATGAACCTAATAAACATGACTGTGGACATGCAAGTTACTAAGTTCTATTAGAATATGTAATGAACCTAATAAACATGACTGTGGACATGCAAGTTACTAAGTTCTGTTAGAATGTGTAATGAACCTTATAAACATGACTGTGGACATGCAAGTTACTAAGTTCTGTTAGGATATGTAATGAACCTTATAAACATGACTGTGGACATGCAAGTTACTAAGTTCTGTTAGGATATGTAATGAACCTTATAAACATGACTGTGGAATGCAAGTTACTAAGTTCTGTTAGAATATGCAATGAACCTAATAAACATGACTGTGGACATGCAAGTTACTAAGTTCTGTTAGAATATGGAATGAACCTAATAAACATGACTGTGGACATGCAAGTTACTAAGTTCTGTTAGAATATGCAATGAACCTAATAAACATGACTGTGGACATGCAAGTTACTAAGTTCTGTTAGAATATGTAATTAACCTAATAAACATGACTGTGGACATGCAAGTTACTAAGTTCTGTTAGAATATGTAATGAACCTTATAAACATGACTGTGGACATGCAAGTTACTAAGTTCTGTTAGAATATGTAATGAACCTTATAAACATGACTGTGGACATGCAAGTTACTATGTTCTGTTAAGATATGTAATGAACCTTATAAACATGACTGTGGACATGCAAGTTACTAAGTTCTGTTAGAATATGTAATGAACCTAGTAAACATGACTGTGGACATGCAAGTTACTAAGTTCTGTTATAATATGTAATGAACCTAATAAACATGACTGTGGACATGCAAGTTACTAAGTTCTGTTAAAATATGTAAAGAACCTAATAAACATGACTGTGGACATGCAAGTTACTAAGTTCTGTTAAAATATGTAATGAACCTTATACACATGACTGTGGACATGCAAGTTACTAAGTTCTGTTAGAATATGTAATGAACCTTATAAACATGACTGTGGACATGCATGTTACTAAGTTCTGTTAAGATATGTAATCAACCTTATAAACATGACTGTGGACATGCAAGTTACTAAGTTCTGTTAGAATATGTAATGAACCTAGTAAACATGACTGTGGACATGCAAGTTACTAAGTTCTGTTAGAATATGTAATGAACCTAATAAACATGACTGTGGACATGCAAGTTACTAAGTTCTGTTAGAATATGTAAAGAACCTAATAAACATGACTGTGGACATGCAAGTTACTAAGTTCTGTTAAAATATGTAATGAACCTTATACACATGACTGTGGACATGCAAGTTACTAAGTTCTGTTAGAATATGTAATGAACCTTATAAACATGACTGTGGACATGCAAGTTACTAAGTTCTGTTAGAATATGTAAAGAACCTTATAAACATCACTGTGGACATGCAAGTTACTAAGTTCTGTTAGAATATGTAATGAACCTAATAAACATGACTGTGGACATGCAAGTTACTAAGTTCTGTTAGAATATGTAATGAACCTAATAAACATGACTGTGGACATGCAAGTTACTAAGTTCTGTTAAAATATGTAAAGAACCTAATAAACATGACTGTGGACATGCAAGTTACTAAGTTCTGTTAAAATATGTAATGAACCTTATACACATGACTGTGGACATGCAAGTTACTAAGTTCTGTTAGAATATGTAATGAACCTTATAAACATGACTGTGGACATGCATGTTACTAAGTTCTGTTAAGATATGTAATCAACCTTATAAACATGACTGTGGACATGCAAGTTACTAAGTTCTGTTAGAATATGTAATGAACCTAGTAAACATGACTGTGGACATGCAAGTTACTAAGTTCTGTTAGAATATGTAATGAACCTAATAAACATGACTGTGGACATGCAAGTTACTAAGTTCTGTTAGAATATGTAAAGAACCTAATAAACATGACTGTGGACATGCAAGTTACTAAGTTCTGTTAAAATATGTAATGAACCTTATACACATGACTGTGGACATGCAAGTTACTAAGTTCTGTTAGAATATGTAATGAACCTTATAAACATGACTGTGGACATGCAAGTTACTAAGTTCTGTTAGAATATGTAAAGAACCTTATAAACATCACTGTGGACGTGCAAGTTACTAAGTTCTGTTAGAATATGTAATGAACCTAATAAACATGACTGTGGACATGCAAGTTACTAAGTTCTGTTAGAATATGTAATGAACCTTATAAACATGACTGTGGACGTGCAAGTTACTAAGTTCTGTTAGAATATGTAATGAACCTAATATACATGACTGTGGACGTGCAAGTTACTAAGTTCTGTTAGAATATGTAATGAACTTAATAAACATGACTGTGGACGTGCAAGTTACTAAGTTCTGTTAGAATATGTAATGAACTTAATAAACATGACTGTGGACATGCAAGTTACTAAGTTCTGTTAGAATATGTAATGAACCTAATAAACATGACTGTGGACATGCAAGTTACTAAGTTCTGTTAGAATATGTAATGAACTTAATAAACATCACTGTGGACATGCAAGTTACTAAATTTTGTTAGAATATGCAATGAACCTAATAAACATGACTGTGGACATGCAAGTTACTAAATTTTGTTAGAATATGCAATGAACCTAATAAACATGACTGTGGACATGCAAGTTACTAAGTTCTGTTAGAATATGCAATGAACCTAATAAACATGACTGTGGACATGCAAGTTACTAATTTCTGTTAGAATATGCAATGAACCTAATAAACATGACTGTGGACATGCAAGTTACTAAGTTCTGTTAGAATATGTAATTAACCTAATAAACATGACTGTGGATATGCAAGTTACTAAGTTCTGTTAGAATATCTAATGAACCTCATAAACATGACTGTGGACATGCAAGTTACTAAGTTCTGTTAGAATATGTAATGAACCTAATAAACATGACTGTGGACATGCAAGTTACTAAGTTCTGTTAGAATATGTAATCAACCTTATAAACATGACTGTGGACATGCAAGTTACTAAGTTCTGTTACAATATGTAATGAACCTTATAAACATGACTGTGGACATGCATGTTACTAAGTTCTGTTAAGATATGTAATCAACCTTATAAACATGACTGTGGACATGAAAGTTACTAAGTTCTGTTAAGATATGTAATCAACCTTATAAACATGACTGTGGACATGCAAGTTACTGACTTCTGTTAGAATATGTAATGAACCGTATAAACATGACTGTGGACATGCAAGTTACTTATTTCTGTTAGAATATGTAATGAACCTTGTAAACATGACTGTGGACATGCAAGTTAATAAGTTCTGTTAGAATATGTAATGAACCTAATAAACATGACTGTGGACATGCAAGTTACTAAGTTCTGTTAGAATATGTAAGGAACCGTATAAACATGACTGTGGACATCCAAGTTACTAAGTTCTGTTAGAATATGTAATGAACCTTATAAACATGACTGTGGACATGCAAGTTAATAAGTTCTGTTAGAATATGTAATGAACCTAATAAACATGACTGTGGACATGCAAGTTACTAAGTTCTGTTAGAATATGTAATTAACCTAATAAACATGACTGTGGACATGCAAGTTACTAAGTTCTGTTAGAATATGTAATGAACCTTATAAACATGACTGTGGACATGCAAGTTACTAAGTTCTGTTAGAATATGTAAAGAACCTTATAAACATGACTGTGGACATGGAAGTTACTAAGTTCTGTTAGAATATGTAATGAACCTAATAAACATGACTGTGGACATGCAAGTTAGTAAGTTCTGTTAAGATATGTAATGAACCTTATAAACATGACTGTGGACATGCAAGTTACTAAGTTCTGTTAGGATATGTAAAGAACCGAATAAACATGACTGTGGACGTGCAAGTTACTAAGTTCTGTTAGAATATGCAATGAACCTAATAAACATGACTGTGGACATGCAAGTTATTAATTTCTGTTAGAATATGTAATGAACCTAATAAACATGACTGTGGACATGCATGTTACTAAGTTCTGTTAGAATATGTAATGAACCTTATAAACATGACTGTGGACATGCAAGTTACTAAGTTCTGTTAGAATATGCAATGAACCTAATAAACATGACTGTGGACATGCAAGTTACTAAGTTCTGTTAGAATATGTAATGAACCTTATCAAGACCTCATATTGTTGTCAAATTCATTAAGTAATATTTTTTTCATGAATACATTCAGAAGCAGCTAATGCTGTATTACAGTAAGAAATGATACCTGATACATATTGTTTTCAGAATAAAAATGCTTGAGTAATGTTTTGGGTAAATTTAGTTGGAAGCTTAAGAGAGATCTTGTTTAACTCTTTAAGTAAAATTTAGATATTTTGATGAATTAAAACCTTTTTAAAACCTAAGACTAGTAATAAATAATGGTCCTTTCCAACCATGCTTAAAATTATTTTCAAATGAAAAATTTAACAGTTGACTTTTGTTGAGAGAACTAAAAATCATATGTATTTACAAATTAATTCAACAAAAAAAATGTTCTTAATAAGTAAGAAAAGTAAAACCCCAAATCCAGCTTGTATATAAATGCATTAGAGGAAGTCTTTTCTTTCCACTTTGTTCCACAATTCATCTAGAACACAGAGTTAAGCTTATACCTTCATGGGGTTTTCACCTTGAGTTTGTTGATGACAAAGGTTGACGTTTCAGATGCATATTTATACATTTCCATCTTCCATGTATCTAGACATTATTTTGCCCATTGGTGTATATATTATTACTCGTGCCTTCTCTCCTTCAGTCGAGGGATATGGATCTTATAGTCTGCATCCTTTCCTCCTCCTCTCATTGTGTCAGAGGCTCTCTCTCTTTTAGGGACATGGGCTTTTCTGGAAGTTCTTGTTTCGTTTAGTCACCTTAAGAGAGTTTCATCAGGCAAGTGGAGCCTCATTTAGAATCCCATGGATGCCCCTATCACTTTTCCTTCTTCCTTACAGATGCTTCTTATTCTGTTTGAGGTGCCTCTTTGAATGTTCTGGATGTTTTGGGGCAGTCATTGCTTATTGAGTCCTCTCTCCATATCAATCTGTTGGAGGCACTCACCATTTATTTGGTTTTGGCTCTTCACACATGGATGCACTTGGTCTTAAAGACTTCTACTATATGATATTGGACCTCCTTTATTGGGTTCACAGCAATCCTATTTAGTTTGTTGGCTTGTTATATTCTGGATGTCCTGATTCTCATTTGCATCACTTATCACATCCAAACACGATTCTCTCTACAGAGTAGTCCACTAGGCCCACTAATGATGTTTCACGAGCTCTTTGCCAATTGAGATGTTCCAGATCTGAATGTCTTTGCCACTCATCTCCCCTGAATTGGGTCTCCTGTTGTACATTTTTTGGCTGGATCAATGGATACTCATAGTCAAGATGGATGGGTCTATACTTATGTGTCTTCTCTCCTATTCTTAAGCTTCCCTTATCATTTTCATTATACAGATATCTTGATTCTTTTGGTAGCTCCATTTTGGCCATCTTTTGATGTGGTTTTCACTCTTGCACTGACTGCTGGTGTTACCTTCTCTTCCACTTCCTCTTTCCTCCAACGTTTTTTGTCAGACCCAGCTTGACATGTCATCCATTCATTTTCATTCTGTCTTCGTGAATGACTTTTCTCTGGTCTGGTAGGCAGGCCTTTTCTGTTATGTGGCATCCTTTATTTCCCATTCCCCTAGTCATTCCTAGCTATGTATCAACAGATGTGGTACATATACTGTGGTTGGCCCATACATCATGGTTATTCTCTGTCACAGGCTACTGCATTGCATTGTGAACCATGCTTCATTTTAAATGATATGCATGTAGCTTCCTTTCACCTGTCTTGTCCATATGCTTCATTCTTTCTGCATCACCTGTCCTCTTTACCCTGTCTCTCTCAGATTGGAACCTATATGTCCTTCTTGCCCTTACTGTTAATCCATTTGAACCTTTATCAGCCTCTATTTGAAGCCCCTTTTCCTCCTCCTGCTGGTGTACAAACATCATTGATATGTTCACTAATGATGTCTACCACATATTATTTCATAGTTTTCATGTGGTCCTTTTTGCCCATTGTTCTTTTCTGCCCAAAATATTTGCTGCCTGGGAGGGTAATTTCCCTTCACACCTACTCCCTTCCTTCCATTTCACACTGTTCTGTCCCTGATTGTGTCCCCTCTCTTCTGTTACTTGGCATACACTAATTCCTTCTGTGATTCCCATTCCTGTATGTTTATTCATTGCACTCCTTTCCAACCCCTTGGCCCTCTTCTGATCATCTATATGGATTGGCTTCACCTGGCTTATTCCTCCATTTTTGTGGATGCTGGTAATCTTTTTCATGTATCTTCCCTTCAAATTTTTCACCTTACCATGTTTCTGGCTGCTCATTTCTGTCATCATTTGGAGGACATCACTTGTGTCAATATGTGGACCACTCTCCATATCTTTATTGCTCATTATCTTTATGATGATTTCACTTGGAAGTGCATCTTTTGTCTTTGCAGGGTTCTTTGTCAGATATTTGAATTCTGCTCAGTGGAAATTATTGTCTGATCAGGTATACTTATTCTTAAATTCACACTGCATGTCACACATACCCTCTACTGAAATGAGGTAGTCCATAAGGCCACTTGCAGATATACCTCATGGTATTTTGCTTCATAAAGATGTTCAACCTGGACTGTCCACTCATGGATGGGCAGGTATTACTGCCCATTCTAGATAATCCATGTATTGTAGGTCACAGGATCAGCCTACTTTTCAAAATATTGTGGTCATCCATTGCACTCTCTCCAGTACAGCATTTCTCCAGACTCTCCAACACTGTTTCCCCCCTTCTTCAAATGGGGTATGGGAGTCCTTACCACTTAGCAGTTCCTAGCTGCTGAAGTGGTGGACCATGAAGGCTTCCTTCTAAGTGAACTCCATTCTAGCAGTGTTCAGCTGGTGCAGATGTCATTGGTGCTCATCCTACTGTGGACCTGTTTTATAATTCCATGTTTTCAGGCATTGGATTATATATTCTGTCAACATGCAATTACAGCTGAGGTATCCTTCTTCCTACCATTCCTTGGATGTTGGTTGAAGCTGGACAAGCCACATAAGTCCTTGTGTGTGACAGGATACCCTATTCCTGTTATAGACTAAGATGAAAATTTTCCAATTCTGTCTGGTGATGCACCACCACTTGCTTTCCATTCCTCAATTGTTGGTTACTGGCAAATATGGTGATGGTTGTGTTGGATATGAACACATGGTGATGAGGATCCTTGGTATGGAGGCTCATCTTTCCTATCAATTTCCATATCAGAGGAGAAAGGTAGAGGACCTTCTTCCTACCAGAGGTTGGATGTCCCTATCGTGGTTTGCCTGGTTTTGGTCAAAGTTAATCTCCCATTTATAGTCTGATGCACCCCACATGTATGTGAAGAATGGGAAATGGATACATCAATTGATTTAGCTGATAATCATACAGCAGACTAAGCTGTCTTTAGTGAGGAATGAAACCCCAACATTATTGGCTTCCCCCACTTTGTTTAAATAGAATTTGTCTTTCATCATTATACTTTTCCTTTAGTCAGCTTTAGAATACTACTTTTATAACTATTTTACAACTGAATATTCTGGTTCTATTTATTTTGTCACTGAGAAAGTTAGTAATATAAGGGTTTTATTCTCCATGTATAGTCAAGACAGCCTGCTATATGATTATTAACTGGATCCATATCTTCTTTGGTTCCTTTATTTCAAGTTCAATAGCCAGTCCTACATAGCTCTTTCATTTAGCAATAAACTTTTGTTCTAATTCATTTTATGTTTATTTTTTATTATAAGCCAGTGTACATGGGTTACAGTGTGTAATCTAACACATAAATTTTGCATAGAACAATAGTAAAATAGGTAGTCAAGGATCGTAAAAATTATAGTTACTGCTAAACTTGGTGAATCCTAGGCATATTGAGATGATGATGAATAAAAATAATATATTGATTTTGGCTATTTGCTCTAGATAGCTGAAAAGTGACATACACACCAGAATAGTGCGGGTGTATCAGGTAGCTCTTTATATCTAGCTTTGGATGAACTATAGAAATGAAAATCCAGATAACTTTTGTATGATGAATTTATAAAACACAATAGTTTATTAATAATCAGAAAGGTTGGACATTTTTTTGTATTGAAACTTGAAATAAAGTTTGGTTGAGAACTCAGAATACAATATATTTCACAGTTTTAAAAGTTGTATCTTAAAATGTAATTTTTTTCCCATGTGGCAAGTGTAATCTGCCCTAAAAGTTTTCATTTCTTAAAGATTAATGCATAAAAAAGCCTTTTAACTTGCATCTACAAACAAACTTATCCCTATATAAATAGTTAATTATAACCACAGACATGGGCCAACATAATGTAAGTTATGTAATATGCAAGTAATATGGTTGTAACATAAAAAACATATTTTATTAACAGTTTAATATTGTAGGTTATATTTATTTAAATAGCCATTTTATGAAAAGATTTGCTGACTTATGAATGGTATTGTTGCATATGTACATAGTTAAGGCTAGTTACTTGTGTACCAGACATACGCATAAATAGACAATAAATACTGAATCTAGTTGCTTGACACGAGCGACAAAACCTACTGGGAAGCATTGGTAGATATTGAAAATTAGTATATACAATAAATAAGCAGACGTACATCTCTACGACATCATATCCAATGCATACAATAGGTACAATCTGGTGAAGCCCACAGAATACAAATGGCCATGCTACAAAGAAATGTTCCTGGGAATGAATTGTATTTCAAGTCTCCATATATAAAAGATGTACAAGAGCTGTAAAAGTAATTGAGTTATTTCCAACTTACATGCAGTACTAATGTTCACAATGAATAGGATGTTTTGGAAAATATTTTCTGTATGAAATGTGTGATAAGACCTACAGTAAACAGATGCTACCCCCTATACATGTAAAAATGGCTCGTTTGGGTTGAGAAATGTTTTATGTGGAGGATCGAACAACGTTTCGACCTTCTTTGGTCATCGTCAGGTTCACAAAGACCGAAGAAGGTCAAAACATTGTTCACTCCTTTACGTAAAAAACATTTTGTCAACCCAAACGAGCCGTTTTTACATGTATATATTTTTCTCTACAAGTGGGTTTTCTCAACATCACAGATGTTACCCCTGTAGAACAGATGAAAGTGTGCCTAATGCAATCAGAAGTTACATTAATAACACTATCTACAGTGGAAATATACCTAGGTAGAACTAATCTGTTCCTAACTCCAGGCAACACTAAACACTGTTATACACCCTACAAGAGATGCAATATATATTTTTTTTTCCAATTAGTCCAAATTTGCATAGTTATTATATAATAACAGCCTATATCAGCCTTGAGATGTCATTTGAACAATCACAGTTGATAGTATGAGAAGGGATGGTTGATATACCACAATTATTGAGTGTTCTCACCTCAACTGCAGGTTCCCCTTTCACTGCAATCTTTGTGTGATTGCATAAAGTGTTAGTTATCATAACTTACAAATCTTACAATAAACGGACAGTAAGATGAAAGTAGCAGCATATATTATCTTTGCAGAAACAAATTCTTGGTCATAGTACCAAAATGTGACTTAATAATTTAGTCTTTGGTATTTAGGCACAGTGATTTTCAACAAAGTTAAAAGTATCTCTAATAAAGTATGGTCTGGAAGTTTTATGCAGAAGATTATGCTAGCTTCCTGTACCTTTCTGTATAGAATTGCTAGGCTATTGTATTTAGATGGATTCTCCTAGTTTAAGAGTTTCTTTATCTTTCCTTGCAT
The DNA here is from genome assembly GCF_004210375.1 of Tachypleus tridentatus. Taxonomy (NCBI): domain Eukaryota; kingdom Metazoa; phylum Arthropoda; class Merostomata; order Xiphosura; family Limulidae; genus Tachypleus; species Tachypleus tridentatus. Next base: position 6,187,920 of record NC_134837.1, read on the forward strand.
TATTATACAGTTCTCTGACATATTCTTTCCTCAAGTAAAAAAACATATTTAGTCATTCTTATTTCTCTAAGGTGCCACTGGAAGGTGGTTGATTTTATATTGGACTATTTTGTTTGCATTTCATGTAATGTGTTGACTCATAGTCCTCAATTTCTGCATATTTCTTGTTCAAATACTTATCTTTTGCCTACTTACATAAACACCCAATTTTCTGATCTACTTCCAAGTATCTTTACCCTTCTTTTGATAGTTATCCTCTTTCATTCCTTTTTCTTGGAATCTTGGTAACATAATCTTACGTAATCCTTATATATCACACTTTAATGTTTTCGTGTCTTGGCGTACGACATTTAACGTCTACTCCTGTATAGAGGCCTCAAGTTCCACTTTCCTCTCTTCATCTTATATCATTTTTCATTGCTACTTTTATGTTTCCCAACGTCAGCACTGAATGGCCCTACAAATTTGTAATAACATTTTGACCACATGCCAAAATTGACCAATATACTTTGTTTTTGTAGACTCTATAAAGATTTTGCATGACGTTAAACTATTTACGTAGCAAGTCGCTAGTTATTGACAGTTTTCGCTAGACACTCGTGTTGTTCCAGTGAAATGTCACGTGCTTTAAGTTGTTATTAGTTCATGTGACGTTTTATCGCGCACACGTTACAACTAAATGTCATATTCTATTGTATCAGGCATAACATACATTTTGTTAAATATTCTGCTTATATATATCTTGGTACAGTTTCGTTTGAACTCTTACTAAAGATGAGTTTGATGAATGCTGTAACACGAAGTAGAAAAGAATTTTGCAAAATGAAAAATCAAACAAAGATAGTATGTTATCGTGGAATATATTTTTTGAATGGATAGTAATAAATTTAAGTAAATGATATATATTAATCGTTTTATCCATCAGATGGCACCACTAACAAGTGTGATTACTTGTGTATGGTTCGATATAAGATTGTTTTAAACTGTTAAAAGCTATGTTGCAAAAGTGAAGGTTTCGTTTATCGTTATAAAATGTAAGACTAGCTATATAAGAAATAATATTGTAAAATTGAACAAAATATTTTTCACATTTATCAAATTGATACATTTCTTGTGATGCACAACCTAGGTTACTCAGTTATTAATCGTACTGTACAAGAACTTTGGAAGAGCTACCGAAACTGCCTATAGTTAAGCCTATCCCATAATCAGTAGGCCTAATTTGTACTCGTGTTATTCATATTAAATGTGAATTTTTTCGTAGTACTACTAGCATTATCTTATACTAAAAGTTTTGGTTGTTCATACATAAAATATTAAGTAAATTATGTATGTATAGTTAAAGTTTGAGGAGATTATAGCTGTAACTTGTAAGCTCTAAAGGATTAACAAAATGTGACAGTATTTTACCTGTAGGTTGGGTTTAGCATTATTACGATTGTATTTTTAACTATATATATATATATATATATATATATATATTGAAATTTTTAGATTGCTGAAATTGTTTATTCTCGAAATGATATAAATTTATTGCTGGTTATTGTGGCTTCAGTACCTAAAGATACTTTCTTGAGTTGAAGTATTTAAGCTTAACAAAGTGTAAATTGCTCTTTAGATTTGAATGGTATGGTGAAATGCATGTGGTATTTTGTTGTTTAATTGAAACAGCAAGTAATCAAGTGATGTTTGCATGTATTTCTGACCTTGAACTAAGTTGTGTCAGTTGCAACTGTCAAAACAAACCATAAAAAATGCTAGCAGTAATGCAGTCTTTATTATGTAAATAGGAACTAATTGTAAAAGGAAGATTAGAGAAGCTAGTCCATAAGTAAAGAATATGATGAAGACATCTAATTCTGTCCAGACTTAATTGTGCAGTTTAGATCATAAATATGTTACAAGATCTGGAATGCTAGGCTTATGTAAATACATAAGAAAGAATAGATCGGTTGATTGGACTTGTGTTGCCAACTCTTAAATTTAATAGTAGGACTTTTTTAGAAGGGGTTATTGATAAAGGATGTTACATGATTTAAGCTGCTTTTTAACCTCCCTTGTCACACATAGTCGAATGGATGACACTTAACTGAAGTAAATTAATACTGACCTGATTTCATTGGCAACCCTAGATTTGAGATCAGTATGATTAGAAAATGAAGATTTTTTAAATGGATGATTTACACCTCAGTTAGCTGTTTTGATTTTGCAATGGCTGTTAACTCAGCTGTGAGAATGTCATTTTTTTTTATAAATTTTAGCTTAATGTGGATAGCATAGCCTTAATGGACCAGCAGCCCCTTTGTGTTCATGTTTTTCAATAAAATGACTTGAACATTTACAAGAAGTAAAATTTGTAGAAATTATGATTTACTTTGGTAAATAACCTTGTTCTAGTTATTCTGAACAACATGTTTGTTGGCTTTTCCTCTTCCTCAAGTTTGAACAGAATTTGTTTGTACTGATCCTCCTTTAAAGATTAATTATTAATCTGGAAACTTTTGAAAAAGCTTGTTTTAGGAACCAATAGAACTCATAAGTATGAGAAAAAAACTAAATGGTAAACATATAGCCTTTCATAAGAGAATGCTTGCTGCTGTTTATAGTATTTTATTTGATACATTGGATACATGAAATCCTCAGCTAAAATATTGTTGTTAATGTCTATTGATGAATAATTTTTGTTATCAGTTTTAACCACTTTTGAGAGAAATATTTCTTTGTTTAAATATCTAGAACAACTTATGTATAGCACTTCATGCCCTTAACCTTTAAACATCAGGAATGTTGTAGGTAGGAGCATCAGTTGATGATGTACAACTTGGGTTTCCAAAATCTTACACTTATTACTTGTAAAGTTTAGTTTGGACAAGAAATTGTTTCAATTCTTCAAGTGGACAACCCATAGGAAGAATATCTTACAAGTCAGCTTTTCTTAACAGCAAGACTAATCTTAATGACTTAAAGATAGCTGAACCAATAAGTTTTTAATTAAAAAAAACAACATAGTCTTCAATACTTTGTTGTACTTTTCTTCCAGTAATGTTGTGGGAATGTTAATATTAAAGGACAAAAACCATAAAAGAATCTAAAAATACAACAATAATGCTGAAATTTCAATTACTTTCTTTTCTCGACATAGAAAGTCTGTTTTTGTGCATTTTTCAGTTTGTATAACATAAGATGTATGTGTATTATCGTGCCTATCACTTATCTTAACATAAGATGTATGTGTATTATCATGCCTATCACTTATCTTAACATAAGATGTATGTGTATTATCGTGCCTATCACTTATCTTAACATAAGATGTATGTGTATTATCATGCCTATCACTTATCTTAACATAAGATGTATGTGTATTATCGTGCCTATCACTTATCTTAACATAAGATGTATGTGTATTATCGTGCCTATCACTTATCTTAAAAGAGTAACAGGTATGAGTATTGGTAAGTATTGTATGTATACTCAGTATACCAATGTAAACTTATTCCTTAGTTGTATTGTATGTATACTCAGTATACCAATGTAAACTTATTCCTTAGTTGTATTGTATGTATACTCAGTATACCAATGTAAACTTATTCCTTAGTTGTATTGTATGTATACTCAGTATACCAATGTAAACTTATTCCTTAGTTGTATTGTATGTATACTCAGTATACCAATGTAAACTTATTCCTTAGTTGTATTGTATGTATACTCAGTATACCAATGTAAACTTATTCCTTAGTTAATAAATATATTCAGAACATTTTTTCTTCCATGTTTATTTCATTCGCAAACTAATGTTTATACTTAAAACAATAATTTTTTAGGTGTTTTACTCTGTAAACTATCTTAAGATCCATTAATTAAGAATACTAAATAAATTAGACTAAAAGATATATAATAGTTACTATAATTATACAAATAATGGTAAATATAGACAACTAAACTTATCTAAACAGTTTGATAACCAAGTTTTAAAATAACACCATACGTTAAAAAAAACTGACCAAAACACCTAAGAAAACAAAACTTTATATTTTTCCACTGTTATAGTGTAGAGTGATTTAATAATTCTTTTTATTCATCATTAAGTTAATATTGAAAATAGTTATTACCTCATTGTTTCAAAACTTTGTTTTAAAAGAAAAACTAATATTCATTCTTTATTTATTGTTATAACCACAAAGCATGAATTAGAATTCCATCAAACTACCACCATATCATTATTAAAAGTATATGGCATTTTTATCTGTGAAAGTTTCCCAAATAACTTTATTTGGTCAAAGGGAAAAAATTAAGGTTTCAAACTGTTCTACTCTTCCAATGCAAATTGGTTTTACATTGCATTTGAAGTATACACTGATGTGTATACAAAGCTTTAGTAATAAAAATAGACATGAAGCCCAATATATAATTTAATTTACCACACATTAGTGAGTTATAGTAGTTTTAAATGGTAATAAAACTAGTTAAATTTTATATTAGTAATGTTACAATATGAATCACTGTAGTGTACAATGGTTTTGCTAGATATTTTACAGAATTAATTTTAAGTGTTGAAGAATGAACATGTCCACAGGTTTGTTTCAGAAAATGGATATGGATCACTATAGGAGGTTTGAAAATACCATATACTGTTAATATCGTAAATGATTTGTCTTTATGTTGGTAGTGAAAATAAAGAGTTTACAAAAGTATACATGATGAATGTTTTATCAGTCCTTTAGGGTCATCTATTCACTCATGACGATGAACAAAAACAAAACTAAATATAGCCACTCAGATTTACTGTACAATTTAGAAATCAAGAATAACTGAGTTTTGAATTAATGAGACAGGAATCAGTTGATTATAAAAGTAAATTGTTAAATGTTTAAGATAAGTTTGTTCCACAGGTTACAAATTTAAAAACTTCCAAATTAACTTCTGTTATCAAAGATTGTTGAAAATTTAGTGTTAGAAAATCAAAAATGGCATATGAAGAAAAAATTATATTTGTATAACAACAAGGTTTTCTTCAAAATATTAAAGGTAAATATAGTATTAAAATGGGACTTAGACACTTGAAGGATGCTGAAGGAAGGGTTATTGTGAAAGTGTATGGGATATTTGAGTTTCTAGCTTTTTTTTCATTTTCACAAGAGAAGATGTGAATATTATTCTAGATCTTAAGAAATTACTGATTGGAACTTGTGTGTTTTGACTTTAAATATGGTATCTCTCTCATATCATTGTAGTATTCCCAATCATTTCATCCACTACTGAAACATCACCACCCATAAACAGATTATTCTACTTGTATAATAGTTTAAACTTGATTAAAACCACCTGCAATTCTCTGCTTCAAAAGAAAGAATGAAGTGATTTATTCGTATGTCTCCATTACATATTTCATTCATAACCAAGTATTTAATTACTGGTTTTTTCACTCTTTAACATTTTGGTTTCTTTATGAATGATATTTGACTAATATCATAATGTTGTCACTTTTGTTTTCTTTTTGTTATTAGTTTTATTATAACCTCTATTATCAGTCACTCAGATTCTGTTTCAAAGATAATGGCCATCCTTTTATTAAAATCATAATTTTATTGTTTTCACCTAACTTGAGAGAGAGACAGCTTTACATTTCTAAAAGAAATATCTATCCCTCTTTGGGGATGAAACGGGTCATGAAAATGATGATGTTATTTTACCATTTTCGTGCCCTCCATTTTCAGATGCTGGTTGATTATTCAGGGTTTTTGAATTACTATCGCATTATAACTTTGTAATTCAAGGCTAACAAAAGTAATAGTTTGACATATGTTACTACATAGATAATTCAAATTCCATTGTTCACGTATCATTATTTTCAAATTAAATTGAGTTTCTTATTTAAATATTTAGTAATTAAAATTGTGCTGTTTTGTAGTAAATGTGTATTCTGTTTCCAAATATATATAGGTGGAGCAATGGATTCAAGAGACTAGACCAGAAAACATTAGATGATGGAACTTGTCAGTCAGCCAACCTCAGAGACAAGCAGTGATAATGAAGAAATAAATAAGATATTCCCGAAATGCCGAATCAAGTCTGGTGTAGAAGTAAACAATGATGTTAACCAAAATCCATTGTCACAAGATAGTAGGTCATGTTCTCCATCTGATCTTGAGAAGCTGAACTGTGAGACAAGTATGGAAATAAAAAATGGTCAACAGCTAACATTACAAGGATTTGACTTGAACCATGTTCTCTTAGCTAGCAGAGCTAAAGAAAGAAGAGACGACGACTCAGTTTTTAGTGGACGCAATTCGTGTGAATCCTCTCTTCATAATGACGACAGTGAGAAATTCATGCAAATTGTTGATGAAAAAAAAGAACATTTTGATGTTTATGATGAAGAATTTGATGGAGGGTTTTCTGTTGGTCAAAAATCAGAATATGCTCTTCGTGAAAGTCGAATAGAAATTGCAGGTGGAAGAGAGATATTTTCTAAAAGTCGAAGCAGACCATCTAAAAAACGATACAGTGATGAAGTAGTTTATCATCCATTACATAGCTCTAGTGGTCAGTCATCTGAGACCAAATCACATAGTGGAGAGTTCCTGTATGACGAAAGACTTGATAAATATACCTTCTTACCATGTTCTTACAGGAAATCTGACCAAAGTACTAAAAGAATGGAAACTCTGGATATGGAGCATGATGAAAACCATACTTTGAATAAGAAAGAAAAACTAAAATTGACAGACAAATGGCTTCAAGGGCCTGCTGGGAATAGGAAAGTTTCAATATCCAGATTACTGAATGACAGTTGTGAGACATTGACAAATGAAGCCTCTGGTCATTTGGTTTATGAAGCAACTCTTCAGAATGCTTCCATAGTGTATGATGACATTGGTGATATTACAGACAGACAAAAATGAACAAGCGGCAATTCTTGGGAACAAAGTTTAATACACCTGAAAAAGTATTTACAGATATGACTCAGATGAAACAGTTGCGTAACAGTAGGAGTCAGCTTCCTAATTCAGAAAGCTCAGTGTATTTTTACTGTGATTCTAATATCACTTCAGATTTGCCTTCCCAAAGTGATAAGAAAGAATCACCTGAACTGAGTATAGAGGAGATGGATACAGACTCTCAACCAAATTCTCCAGAAAAACAAGATATTGCAAGAGTAATAGGAAATGTTCCAATAGCACAGTACGAAGGTTCTCCCAGACGTTACGGTCCGAGGCCAGGATTTCCTCAAAGAGTAGTAACGGAGCTTCGTGAAGAAGCTTATCAGAATAAAAAATGAACAGTTGTGTGTAGATGTTAGTAATCATGTTTATCAAGAGAATTCAAAGTTCCCTTTGTCCTATGAATCTCCTGATAAGGTACATGTAGAAAAATATAAGCCTGAGAGTAACTTTCATTGTGATGTGACAAACAGTATCAGTAGTAATTGTTCTCGTTCTACCAAAACTCTAAGGTCAGAAGACTTTGATTGTGACGTTACCAGGGATCTAGATAACCAAAGTCCTTCTCTGCCAGTGTCTGGTATTGTATTTGATGATTTAGATTATAAACTTTATCGTGTTAGTTCTGGAAATAAGTACATAGGTAAACGGCTAGCTTTATCTTGTGCAGCAGAAACGCACGATAGCCCAAGACGAATGGATACGTACGGAAGTGAAACAGAAGCAAGTCTCAAAAATGGAGAGGAAGGCAATCAGATAGAAGCAGATAGCAGTGAACGAACGGCCTGTTTATCTAATGAACACGAACTAATGCTTCTTCATGAAAGGGTGCATCAGCACACTCTTCAGGTAGAGATGTCTGAGCAAGACGGGGATTCTGTCAGCACGTATCCTGGGACCGAAGACTTGGGGGAAACTGAAATAGGTGAACAAGTAGACCATACGCGTAACTTTACTCTTTCACTAGAAACTACTGACTGTGAAAGTAATGATGTGGAGAGTGAAGTGTCTGTTGATGGAAGTCAGAAATCAGGAAATAGGTTAACCAGTAGTATGCCAGTTTTAGAGGATGGTCTCTCTAGTCACAGCAGTGATGGAGAAGATGTTTTTAATCAAAATTTAAGTGGTGAAGAGATCGATACAGATGGGTGGTCTCAGGATCAATCACAATATGGTGATAACCCAACACTATTGTTAATGAAAAAACAAATCAATGAAATAGAAGAGGAACTCGCTCTTGGTCTCAGAAGAAGAATTTCTTGATGAAAGTGAGCCACGGTGTGTTACATCATCCTTCACTAAATGGAGCTGATCTCACTTTGTTTGATACTTTGGGTGAGTACTCTGGGTGAAGCATTATGCACCTTATTAGTATTATTCTCTGTATAACTGTCCTGATCTCACTTTGTTTGATACTTTGGGTGAGTACTCTGGGTGAAGCATTATGCACCTTATTAGTATTATTCTCTGTATAACTGTCCTGATCTCACTTTGTTTGATACTTTGGGTGAGTATTCTGGGTGAAGCATTATGCACCTTATTAGTATTATTCTCTGTATAACTGTCCTGATCTCACTTTGTTTGATACTTTGGGTGAGTACTCTGGGTGAAGCATTATGCACCTTATTAGTATTATTCTCTGTATAACTGTCCTGATCTCACTTTGTTTGATACTTTGGGTGAGTACTCTGGGTGAAGCATTATGCACCTTATTAGTATTATTCTCTGTATAACTGTCCTGATCTCACTTTGTTTGATACTTTGGGTGAGTACTCTGGGTGAAGCATTATGCACCTTATTAGTATTATTCTCTGTATAACTGTCCTGATCTCACTTTGTTTGATACTTTGGGTGAGTACTCTGGGTGAAGCATTATGCACCTTATTAGTATTATTCTCTGTATAACTGTCCTGATCTCACTTTGTTTGATACTTTGGGTGAGTACTCTGGGTGAAGCATTATACACCTTATTAGTATTATTCTCTGTATAACTGTCCTGATCTCACTTTGTTTGATACTTTGGGTGAGTACTCTGGGTGAAGCATTATGCACCTTATTAGTATTATTCTCTGTATAACTGTCCTGATCTCACTTTGTTTGATACTTTGGGTGAGTATTCTGGGTGAAGCATTATACACCTTATTAGTATTATTCTCTGTATAACTGTCCTGATCTCACTTTGTTTGATACTTTGGGTGAGTACTCTGGGTGAAGCATTATGCACCTTATTAGTATTATTCTCTGTATAACTGTCCTGATCTCACTTTGTTTGATACTTTGGGTGAGTATTCTGGGTGAAGCATTATACACCTTATTAGTATTATTCTCTGTATAACTGTCCTGATCTCACTTTGTTTGATACTTTGGGTGAGTACTCTGGGTGAAGCATTATGCACCTTATTAGTATTATTCTCTGTATAACTGTCCTGATCTCACTTTGTTTGATACTTTGGGTGAGTATTCTGGGTGAAGCATTATACACCTTATTAGTATTATTCTCTGTATAACTGTCCTGATCTCACTTTGTTTGATACTTTGGGTGAGTACTCTGGGTGAAGCATTATGCACCTTATTAGTATTATTCTCTGTATAACTGTCCTGATCTCACTTTGTTTGATACTTCGGGTGAGTACTCTGGGTGAAGCATTATACACCTTATTAGTATTATTCTCTGTATAACTGTCCTGATCTCACTTTGTTTGATACTTTGGGTGAGTATTCTGGGTGAAGCATTATACACCTTATTAGTATTATTCTCTGTATAACTGTCCTGATCTCACTTTGTTTGATACTTTGGGTGAGTATTTTGGGTGAAGCATTATACACCTTATTAGTATTATTCTCTGTATAACTGTCCTGATCTCACTTTGTTTGATACTTTGGGTGAGTATTCTGGGTGAAGCATTATGCACCTTATTAGTATTATTCTCTGTATAACTGTCCTGATCTCACTTTGTTTGATACTTTGGGTGAGTACTCTGGATGAAGCATTATGCACCTTATTAGTATTATTCTCTGTATAACTGTCAGCACCTATAATAAAAACATTTAGATAAAATAAAGCAGAAAAATAGGTGTGTGAAGATGAAAGATATTGGATATCATATCATAGTTTACTTTGTTTATTCATAAAGTACTGTGTGAAGATGAAAGATATTGGATATCATATTATAGCTTACTTTGTTTATTCATAAAGTACTGTGTGTCACAAATTACAAAAATGTCTCTAATCCAGATATGTGTATATTATTTTCAGTGATACGTGTACTGAAACTACAAAAGCCAACGTATAAAAGTTCCTTTTCTAGAATATACTGTTAAAACATTGTTATATTGTTGATGTGTCATAATTGTATCAAGTATGTGAAATGTAATATTTGTATTTTTATAGTGTGTTAAGTTGTAGGAAATTGTATTTTTAATAATTAAATATTAGTTTTTTGCTAATTACTATCGTTGTAGTGTCTGGATAAGTTACAGAATCAATTGTAAAAAATGTTGCTCACTGACTCTAGTGTTTTGTTAGTTTATAAGGCAGTAGTTACCAACAGTTTAATTAACTCTATATCTTTTATTGTTTACTTACAGGTATTGTTGATCCAAATTCATACAAAAAGTTTGCCTATAATTTTAAATAGTACCATACATGAATAATTATTATGCAAGTCCAGCCCATGTTTTAGTGGAGTCATTAAGCATGGTCATCTCTAAATATAATTTTCTCTTCCATGATTGCAGTACTTGTGCCCTTTGCATAACTTTTAAAAAATAATTGCAAAATTTATTCATTTACTTTCCCATACTTTCATAAATTAGTTACAAAAATTGTAGTTTTTCTCATTGTTTCTAGATGAGTAATAAACTTCATGCAGAATGAATATAGATAAAAGTTTATTGATTATTCTTACGTAGACCTTAGAAAAACGTTGTGTTTGAGGTAACCTGCTTAACTTAAAGTATTACTTGTTTTTTGAAAGCATGTCCAGAGAACATGAAAAAATAATTTAACAGTTAACAGTTTTATTAATTGTGTGAACTGGCTTTCATAATGAAACCTACCACCAGTTGTAACTTTTGTTGGAACTAACATTGAAATTATGTGAGAGTTTTGTTATAATAAATTTATATTAACATTAGTATTAAGCTTGTATTTTATTCCTTCACTATTTTCAAGTTTTGTTTGTTGGAACTCCTTAGTGGTTAATACAATATATTTTACTTCTTTGTAGTTTTTTATTACAGTTCACATTTTTGTTTTCTCAAGACAGAATTTTTAATAGTTTTATAGAGTTGTTTACTTTATTGACAGGAACTAAAGCAGTATAATTTTTAGTTACAGTTTCTTAGACGATATCATGACAATTTTATCCAGTTGTTTAAAGTAAGTCGAAATAACCAATGATATTTATACTGCTAGTAAACTGTATGTTACACTTGTCTCACATAAGTCTATTCAGGCACTTGTACGTTAATAGGAGCAAGCAAAATTAAATAGAAACTTGCTTGGATTAAAAGTGACTTGCATGTTGCTTTGACAGAATGTATGTAAAACATTCTCTATGATGAACCAACTTACAATACAGATTTATTGTTGAAACAACACTAAACTTTCCTTCTCAGTAGGGAAGACCACCCAAACATGAATGCCCATGATCTATTTAAAATAGTTGATTTACATTGTTATTAATACATAATAGATGTGATGTGAGTATGAGTAACTGCCATTGATGGTTGTTAAACATGTTTACGTAAAACCTCGGCCACGTGGCTCAGTAAATAATGGTTGGATGGAAGAAAAACTAATGCTTCAGTAAATTGTTGAAAAACATAATTTTCAATTATATTATTTCCTCAACCTATAAATCCATATTTGGACTCCAGTAAAATTGATAAGTACTACAGACATGTTGAGAAAATACTGTAGATAACTTCAAGTGTAGTGTGTTTACTCTTTAGGTGTTTTGTTGTCAATATCTTGACTTCTCTGGTTTCTTTACATTTTTAGTGTTTGCTATTCCCTCCTCCCTTTCAAGTAACAGTGTTTGATTATCTTGTTTTCACAATGGCATGCTACAGTATAGTATAGCATTTAAAAACACTACCTACCACTACAGGTTTTTCTGGTAGTGTTACCATAAACACAAATTTATTTTTGGTCTTAGTGGTTAAGAGTTACCTATAAGGGTTGATTGGTTTATGGCAAGTCTAAACTGAGCTTAGTTAACCTGGACTTTAACTGCTTGTGTATGTATGATATATAATTACATTATAGTTCAGTTATTTTAACTGTTTTTCACTGTACTAGTTTAATGAAGGATCAAGTTTTGTTAGAAATTCAAATCATATTAATCTAACATACATGTTAAGACTGCAGACAAAGTAAAACGTATGAAACTTGTTTAATATTGCTTATTTAAGTAAGATCACATACAACAAGATAAGAAAGGGCCACCTTTATTATACTTTACCAAAATAAAGTTAAAATGTCAAAAAATAATGAATGAATTTACTTCTATAACACATTGAATCTTTTTGTTATATCATAATCTATAGTACAATATTTATATTGTAATCTATAGTAGAGTATTTATATTGTAATTTATGGTACAGTATTTATGTTGTAATCTATGGTACAGTATTTCTTGCTTCTGCAGTCTTTCAGTATAATGTTGTTATTGTAAAGTTTGCACAGTTAATTTCATTATAATGTGTGTCCTTATAAAATTCTTCCCAAAATCACCTGGGAAACAAAGTTATTATCCACTTGGTACAAACTATATTGTGCAGATCACCTGGTAGTAGCTGGAACATTTTCATATTCTGCTATTTATAAACAGAATATAAATGAAGATTTTGCTGTTTTCTTTAAACCAAGAATTTATAATTTTGCTGCTCCCAAACCATTGGAAATTAATGGATGTTTTGCTTATGTTATATACTAGCTTTGTTACTTAATTCATTTCTAGTAAGTTGTTAAATCCATGCTGTGCATATACAGTAACCATATGAAAATACATTTTACAGACCATAGCTTATTTTGACCAGTGCTAGTTAGTAGTCAAGAAGGAACCTGTATAAGTTACATGTATATCTTGATTATTGATAGGGTTGTGTTTGAAGGTTGGTTTGGTAGCCAGTTTCATGATAATTCCAAAGATTGAAGAAGTGTTAGACTTATTTTGCCATTGTTAACAGAAACCATATGACTGTGTGAATAACAGTCATATGCATAATACCCATTGTAAAATACCCATTATATAAAGGATAGTACATTTAAAACAAAAAACCTGTTGAAATGTTGTGTATAACAGTTCTTTGAAGCAGATGATTCTGTTTAAGTACAGGGGGTATGTTTAGTAGTTTCATTGTGTCAAATGAATATCTTCCATACAAGAAACTAGAAGTATTGTGGTTGAATAAGTATCAAACAGTGTTAAGACATTAATACTAAGTACTTTTTATATTAATCTGTTCAGAATGGTAAATGTTAAGTAAGAACTCCATATAACATCACATTTGAAAGTTTTCTTTCACTTATATGAATTACCTGTAAAATAAGTGTTTTTAATCAACCAGAAATTACTAGTTTGTCATTAGGAAATTATTCAAATTAATACTATTGAAGGTTTCGAGCTATATTTAATAAGGTGTTCTGAACCTTCATAAGTCAGAATTTACATTTTGTTACAACAATAATCATGAGTATAACTGACCACCTTATTGTCTCACCTTTATGGTTATTGATTGTGAACAGTTAAAAGTATTGTTGGTTTATATATGCAAAAACGGCTCGCTTGGGTTGAGAAAATATTTTACATAGAAGAGCTAACAACGTTTCGACCTTCCTCGGTCATCGTCAGGTTCACAAAGAAAGAGGTAACTGACCGAAGCTGACCACATGTTTGAAAGGGGTTGTGTTACTGAGTGTCGGAACGTAGAGGGCGGTGTTAGATGTTTGAATATATAATTTTATTTATTTTATTATATTAATATAGGTATAAAGGCGTTTTTTTATATTGGTTTATTTTGGGTTTAAGTTGTTGTATAAGTAAGGCTTCTTTAATTTTGCATTTGTTTATGTTTATTTCTTTATTTAGTATTTGAGTGTTTTCTATGGTTATGTTGTGTTTCTTTGTGAACCTGACGATGACCGAGGAAGGTCGAAACGTTGTTCGCTCTTCTATGTAAAATATTTTCTCAACCCAAACGAGCCGTTTTTGCATATATATATTTCTCTACAAGTGGGTTTTCTTGACATCACTGATTATTGTTGGTTTATTTTGTTCGTGTCCTTCCTACACACAGTTATAATATTCTTTTGATCTTGTATTTTATGTTGTGTTTGATTATCAATATAGTAAATAAACAAGTGAATGTAAATATGTTTTTGTCCAAAATAATGACTTATTAACATCCCATTTAACATTAAGTATAAAGAATGGTAGATAGGCTGTAGTCAACAGTACTACTAGCAGCAGCTTCTACTGACTGCTGTATAGTTAACCATGACTGGAGTTTTCTATTCATTTTAATAGAAAAATGACTTTTTCACATCCAGCATCATTCCTAGTTGATGAAATCATATTTGCATATCCAAATGCAAAAGCTTAGGACATGGATGGTGAACCTTTTTGAGAGTGTGTGCCCAAACTGGGGATAGTCTTCTAAAACATTCTCTTGCACACCCATTTTAGCAGCAGATTATCATTATTATTACTTTGAATTATTTTAAATGAAACAGCTTTGAGTTACATGTTATTAATAACTATAGTAATTCACAATAAATAAAATTAATGAATCAGTAACCACAATAATAATGGACGTTTTTTAAGTAAAGGATTCTTCTTGTTTATCTACATTCATTTTTTGTTTTAATATTAACAGAAAGAATCTTGTGAAATGATAAGCTTTGGTTCATATTATGTGACATAAAAAACAAGGAAAGTAAAAAAACGCACATTTTACTTTTAGTGAGACTTTTGCTGCTGTACCAACAATGACAGATATTTTATATCAGGCTTGTATTTGTTTAGCTGCTGTACCAACAATGGCAGATATTTTATATCAGGCTTGTATTTGTTTAGCTGCTGTACCAACAATGACAGATATTTTATATCAGGCTTGTATTTGGTGGTTTTGAGAGCTAAGCATGCAGCACTAGTTGAATCAGCTAGTCTATTCCTATAATTATGATTTGCAATTTCATCACTGAAAGTAATGACTCATATAAATATGTTGATGAAAATACTGCTATTGCTACATTTTGTAGACAGTCAAAAGTTTCAGGTGTAGAATTTTAGAGTTTCAGAATTTTCACCATTATTTCAGTCACTAACCAGTCTTCAACATTTTCTAGTTCAGCTCTTATGTTGACAAGTTTTTGCCTCTAACTTGAGCTGCTCTGTAAATGAATCAGTTGCATCTCAAAATTATCCAAGTTAATCCACTGCAACATATTTTAGCCTCTGTGTTATGTTCAGGTAGCATTACCAAGTTAACCAGTTCTTTGCAGATTTCATCACCCCTACAGAATCGAGCAATAATAGCTAGCCTAGCTGATGATGTAACATCAATGCAATCATCAAGACAAATAGAAAGGAATTTACATGAACCAATATCTTTTATTAGCTGTTCTGGTATGTTTATTTGCATCTTTAATATTCTGTCTTTTACTGTGTTTCTACTCATTGGCAATTCCCTAATCAACAGAATTGTTTTCTTTTTCTGTACAAAAGAAATAAAAAAAAGAAAGGAACACATTCTAGCTATAATTCTTTACTATACTCCCCATGGTTTGGTTTTCCATGCTTAGCAATAATCTTTCAAATCTCAAAACTAGCAGCAACTAAGTTGGAACAACCTGAAACAAGTTTCGATAAATGTGTTCTTTTTGTTCTTTATCACAAAGCCATATTTGAACATAATGCTACTTTACAGAGGAAGTCCTGCACACACTGTTTCAGAACATAAGATCTATAATACTTTATCACCCTTATTGAGCATGCCAGATCATTCAGTCTTTGATTCTTGAAAATCTCTGCTGCTGTTCCTTTCCATTTGAATGTTTTTGTTTTTTTGCTGATTGAGCTGACATTCTAACAAGCTAAAAAAGGGTAAATACAATTTTAAATTATCTCACCAATTAACTTAAATATGATAATTTAACTTACTGTAACATAACAGGTGAAAATTTGTCATTGGTATAAAAATAAATCTATAATTAACTAACTGATCAAAAATACATGCATGCCATGCCAAATAACATAATTTTAACAATCTAATAGGTATATTTACTGTGAAAAAATAAATGCATATTTACTATTATTGTCACTAAATATCCAGTATTAAGATGGTAACCATTAACAGGGAGATTATTGGCTTTACTTTATTGAGAGATTGATTGTCCAGTCATCTTATCTTTGTTAGGACAAGACTCGAGATTGGGGTCAACACATCTTGAAATACGATCTCGTGACTTTGGCAAGATGATGTTATACTGTTGTGGTTTTGGGATGTTTTTATTGTTAATGTTATCAGAAGTTATTTGGGTTCAGTAACACAAGTTCAGTTGGATTGATCATAATCAAGTTCAGGTCAGAAATTAGAGCTCATTTCTGTCTTTTGTCCTATAACAGTAGATTAGGCTTAATATGGGTCTTTGTTATTTCAGGATTACTTGTAATTCATCTCACAAGTATATACTGAAAAGTAGGTTAACTTGTTTTTTTTCATTGCATTACATCTCATGTATGTGTTCTTGTCAATATACACTTGTGTAATACCTATTTTATTTTTGCTATTATTTATCTTTTATACTTTGTATTAACTCCTGAAGCTGGGTCCACACAAACTTCTGATACAGTAAATACTTTGTTGTATTTTTAATTAGTAACGGTTAATGATATACTTTGTTTTGTGCGGTTTGATTATGCCTAACATATGTCTTGCTTTCGATTTATGTGCAGTTTGATTAGGCGTAACAAATGTCTTGCTTTTGATTTATGTGCAGTTCATTTTATGGGTAAATTAATAATTTGTTATGTATCTTATTTTTATTAACATATAGCATCTAATACATATGTTTATTTTGCTACACACTTTCTTTATATCAGCTACTTCGTTTTCATAATTCCTTGTAATTTATGTTTTTTACAATTAATTATTTTAATCTGTGGAAACCCACAGTGGCTGGGTTCCACTCTAATTTCTCATGGTATTGTTCTTCTTTGTCTGTGATTTTACTGGTTTTTCCTCTATTTTCCTAGGCTTCTACTTTCGAATCTGCTAGACCGACCTTGGACAGTATAATTTTCCTATCCTTCTCCAGATGGTGTTTCATGATGAACATTTTTTGTTTCTTTTTTGAGAGAGAGTATTTGCATGCCTTCCCCTGCACAGGTTTTTGTTCATTTTGCCATAGCTTACCATCAGGCAAATATTCTTGATTCTTTGTACTTAGAACCTGTAGCCTGTAGGGGGAGGGTAGTCTCTGTCCATTTTATCATCCACCTAGTATTCCAGCATCATCTTACTTTATTGATTCTTCTACAGGAAATGTCCAGATTTCCTCCCTTTGCTTAAGCATTATGCCTGTATTTAGGGGATATTCATGGGACATTTCCTTCTTCTGTCTGTGATGGGGCATTTATCATCTACAGTTCTTTCCCTCCATATGTGGCTTATTTGTTTTTCGGTTTTTCTGGGGTTGGACATTGTCTTGCACTGTTTGTTTACTATCCATTTCTAATAGGGACTTACTGTTGGCAGTTTTTGTCTACAAGTTTGTTTTTTATTTCTTTACTACATTTAGCATCACATGGAGTTTCTGTAAAGCTATATCCTGTTTAATTCAGTTGCTTTTTATGTTTTATTCTGTAACATTATCACCTTTATTCATATTCTATGTCTTAACCTTTCTATTATTTACCTGTTGTACTTTAGGATTTCTCCGTTTTTCGTGTATACTTGATACTGTTTGGAGTTCTGAATTGATTGGTCCTGCCACAATAACTTCTTGGTTCTTCTGTATTTTAATATCTAATACTTCATCACAGTTGGGTGGTAAACTTCTGAGGACAAAAAATGACCACTATGCATTTTCATATTTGTCATTTGTCAGGTTGCTATCTTAGTTTTTTCACCACAATGTGGTATTGATTTCATGGCATGCCCTTCAGACTTCTTTTGTTTCCATATTTCATTTGAAAGGTGCTCTGTGATTCACCCAACTTCTACATTTTGGTGGTGTTTTTTTAAACTCCCACCACTGCTTGGATGTTTGGTTATTTCCTACACATCTACTTCTTACATTGGACAAGTTCTTCCTCTAACTACTTAATTGTCTATTTGAAGATTGTTTTTTACACATTCATCTGTGTCAGGACCATCTTTTTTCCTCCTTGAATGCATTTGTCAGAGATTTTAGTTATCCACACCATCACAATTAACTTTCTTATTGCAAGGTAGGTTTGGATACATTTGAGGATGTGGCTTCTATGGAAACACTTCTTTCTTTAGGTTTGGCACATGTATGATATTTTCAGTTGCTGTACAAACCATGCTAAGGTTTTCTTTGGATTTTTCTTTTAATTTTTTCTTTCAGTCAAATGCAGATAAGAATAAGAAAATGAGCTAAAGCATGTTGGACTGTTGGAAATAACAGGATTTGACTAATGTTTTATTTTAACTGTTCAGCGGTGGTTACTTACTAAAGCATGTTGGACTGTTGGAAATAACAGGATTTGACTAATGTTTTATTTTAACTGTTCAGCGGTGGTTACTTACTAAAGCATGTTGGACTGTTGGAAATAACAGGATTTGACTAATGTTTTATTTTAACTGTTCAGCGGTGTTTACTTACTAAAGCATGTTGGACTGTTGGAAATAACAGGATTTGACTAATGTTTTATTTTAACTGTTCAGCGGTGTTTACTTACTAAAGCATGTTGGACTGTTGGAAATAACAGGATTTGACTAATGTTTTATTTTAACTGTTCAGCGGTGGTTACTTACTAAAGCATGTTGGACTGTTGGAAATAACAGGATTTGACTAATGTTTTATTTTAACTGTTCAGCGGTGGTTACTTACTAAAGCATGTTGGACTGTTGGAAATAACAGGATTTGACTAATGTTTTATTTTAACTGTTCAGCGGTGGTTACTTACTAAAGCATGTTGGACTGTTGGAAATAACAGGATTTGACTAATGTTTTATTTTAACTGTTCAGCGGTGGTTACTTACTAAAGCATGTTGGACTGTTGGAAATAACAGGATTTGACTAATGTTTTATTTTAACTGTTCAGCGGTGGTTACTTACTAAAGCATGTTGGACTGTTGGAAATAACAGGATTTGACTAATGTTTTATTTTAACTGTTCAGCGGTGGTTACTTACTAAAGCATGTTGGACTGTTGGAAATAACAGGATTTGACTAATGTTTTATTTTAACTGTTCAGCGGTGGTTACTTACTAAAGCATGTTGGACTGTTGGAAATAACAGGATTTGACTAATGTTTTATTTTAACTGTTCAGCGGTGGTTACTTACTAAAGCATGTTGGACTGTTGGAAATAACAGGATTTGACTAATGTTTTATTTTAACTGTTCAGCGGTGGTTTACTTACTAAAGCATGTTGGACTGTTGGAAATAACAGGATTTGACTAATGTTTTATTTTAACTGTTCAGCAGTGGTTACTTACTAAAGCATGTTGGACTGTTGGAAATAACAGGATTTGACTAATGTTTTATTTTAACTGTTCAGCGGTGGTTACTTACTAAAGCATGTTGGACTGTTGGAAATAACAGGATTTGACTAATGTTTTATTTTAACTGTTCAGCGGTGGTTACTTACTAAAGCATGTTGGACTGTTGGAAATAACAGGATTTGACTAATGTTTTATTTTAACTGTTCAGCGGTGGTTACTTACTAAAGCATGTTGGACTGTTGGAAATAACAGGATTTGACTAATGTTTTATTTTAACTGTTCAGCGGTGGTTACTTACTAAAGCATGTTGGACTGTTGGAAATAACAGGATTTGACTAATGTTTTATTTTAACTGTTCAGCGGTGGTTACTTACTAAAGCATGTTGGACTGTTGGAAATAACAGGATTTGACTAATGTTTTATTTTAACTGTTCAGCGGTGGTTACTTACTAAAGCATGTTGGACTGTTGGAAATAACAGGATTTGACTAATGTTTTATTTTAACTGTTCAGCGGTGGTTACTTACTAAAGCATGTTGGACTGTTGGAAATAACAGGATTTGACTAATGTTTTATTTTAACTGTTCAGCGGTGGTTACTTACTAAAGCATGTTGGACTGTTGGAAATAACAGGATTTGACTAATGTTTTATTTTAACTGTTCAGCGGTGGTTACTTACTAAAGCATGTTGGACTGTTGGAAATAACAGGATTTGACTAATGTTTTATTTTAACTGTTCAGCGGTGGTTACTTACTAAAGCATGTTGGACTGTTGGAAATAACAGGATTTGACTAATGTTTTATTTTAACTGTTCAGCGGTGGTTACTTACTAAAGCATGTTGGACTGTTGGAAATAACAGGATTTGACTAATGTTTTATTTTAACTGTTCAGCGGTGGTTACTTACTAAAGCATGTTGGACTGTTGGAAATAACAGGATTTGACTAATGTTTTATTTTAACTGTTCAGCGGTGGTTACTTACTAAAGCATGTTGGACTGTTGGAAATAACAGGATTTGACTAATGTTTTATTTTAACTGTTCAGCGGTGGTTACTTACTAAAGCATGTTGGACTGTTGGAAATAACAGGATTTGACTAATGTTTTATTTTAACTGTTCAGCAGTGGTTACTTACTAAAGCATGTTGGACTGTTGGAAATAACAGGATTTGACTAATGTTTTATTTTAACTGTTCAGCAGTGGTTACTTACTAAAGCATGTTGGACTGTTGGAAATAACAGGATTTGACTAATGTTTTATTTTAACTGTTCAGCGGTGGTTACTTACTAAAGCATGTTGGACTGTTGGAAATAACAGGATTTGACTAATGTTTTATTTTAACTGTTCAGCGGTGGTTACTTACTAAAGCATGTTGGACTGTTGGAAATAACAGGATTTGACTAATGTTTTATTTTAACTGTTCAGCGGTGGTTACTTACTAAAGCATGTTGGACTACTGGAAATAACAGGATTTGACTAATGTTTTATTTTAACTGTTCAGCGGTGGTTACTTACTAAAGCATGTTGGACTGTTGGAAATAACAGGATTTGACTAATGTTTTATTTTAACTGTTCAGCGGTGGTTACTTACTAAAGCATGTTGGACTGTTGGAAATAACAGGATTTGACTAATGTTTTATTTTAACTGTTCAGCGGTGGTTACTTACTAAAGCATGTTGGACTACTGGAAATAACAGGATTTGACTAATGTTTTATTTTAACTGTTCAGCGGTGGTTACTTACTAAAGCATGTTGGACTGTTGGAAATAACAGGATTTGACTAATGTTTTATTTTAACTGTTCAGCGGTGGTTACTTATTAAAGCATGTTGGACTGTTGGAAATAACAGGATTTGACTAATGTTTTATTTTAACTGTTCAGCGGTGGTTACTTACTAAAGCATGTTGGACTGCTGGAAATAACAGGATTTGACTAATGTTTTATTTTAACTGTTCAGCGGTGGTTACTTACTAAAGCATGTTGGACTGTTGGAAATAACAGGATTTGACTAATGTTTTATTTTAACTGTTCAGCGGTGGTTACTTACTAAAGCATGTTGGACTGTTGGAAATAACAGGATTTGACTAATGTTTTATTTTAACTGTTCAGCGGTGGTTACTTACTAAAGCATGTTGGACTGCTGGAAATAACAGGATTTGACTAATGTTTTATTTTAACTGTTCAGCGGTGGTTACTTACTAAAGCATGTTGGACTGTTGGAAATAACAGGATTTGACTAATGTTTTATTTTAACTGTTCAGCGGTGGTTACTTACTAAAGCATGTTGGACTACTGGAAATAACAGGATTTGACTAATGTTTTATTTTAACTGTTCAGCGGTGGTTACTTACTAAAGCATGTTGGACTGCTGGAAATAACAGGATTTGACTAATGTTTTATTTTAACTGTTCAGCGGTGGTTACTTACTAAAGCATGTTGGACTGTTGGAAATAACAGGATTTGACTAATGTTTTATTTTAACTGTTCAGCGGTGGTTACTTATTTCACTTGCTAAGGATACGCTTGTTCTTGTTCCCATTGTTGTAGACTGTGGATCTCCCATTTTAAACTCAGATGTTTCACACTTCTTCTGACATCCTCTTCCAGGTGCTTTCATCCTCATTGCAGAATGCTTTACAGACCCAACATGATTTCTTCCAAGGAGTGGCCTTTAAGCTTTAAGTTTTTGTAGCTCTGCCTCCTGTGGGTACTCCTCCATAAGAAGTATCGACTTCTACTCTGCCTCCTGTGGGGTACTCCTCCATAAGAAGTATCGACTTCTACTCTGCCTCCTGTGGGGTACTCCTCCATTAGAAGTATCGACTTCTACTCTGCCTCCTGTGGGATACTCCTCCATTAGAAGTATTGAATTCTACTTTGCCTCTTGTGGGGTACTCCTCCATTAGAAGTATCGACTTCTACTCTGCCTTCTCTGGGGTACTCCTCCATAAGAAGTATCAACTTCTACGCTGCCTTCTGTGGGGTACTCCTCCATAAGAAGTATCAACTTCTACGCTGCCTTCTGTGGGGTACTCCTCCATAAGAAGTATCGACTTCTACTCTGCCTCCTGTGGGGTACTCCTCCATAAGAAGTATCCACTTCTATCTCAGTTCTAAATTACCTCTTTTTATTTGGTCCCTGATTTATCACCTACTTTTTCTTACTGTCAATCTTTCAAGGTGATTTTGATCATTCATGTTGCACTGGGTCAAGTCTTCCTTATTGATCCTTCCTCTCTTACCCATTAGGTTCAGCTTGTTACTCAATTAGCCTTTCATTCTTGTAATCAATTCCTGGTTATCATCACTGTGATCAGGCACCTTACCTTTGACCTGCATCTCAACATTGTCATCCATTGGAGGTCCTTTGTATAACAAGCACTGGGACTACACTTCATATGTTCATTCATCTCCTAGTATTTGCTTTGAGTAGTAGCTGTTTCTTCCTAGTTGGGGTACCAAGTTCCACATATTTTAATTCTTCACTCTTTGATGAGACTGTACCTGGATAAGTTTTCTTTCTTTTATTATATGTTAATTTTCAGGGGGCTGTTCCATGTTTTGACCAGGATCACACATTGTGACAAGTGATGACTGTCCAGGTATACTTCAATCACATGAAATTGTACAAAACCCCATACTGCAAAGTCATGTTTATTTTCGTAATTTATATGGCCCCAAAATGCATACTGTTTTTATAATCACACAAGTTAGAGATGGAGTGTTTAGTAAGATCATTTATTGGTTGTTCCTCTAGACATATTCACTTCATAAATATGCCCATTCCAGACTGTACTAATCCACGGACTTCATAGGTAAAACAGAAGGGAATTGCTGCCCATCCCTGCTGTTCTCTGGATCGAATAAATAGTTTGAGCTGCTTTTAAGAATAGTGTTTTGTGGTTACCCATTGGATTACATCTGGTATGAATGTTTCATCAGGCTCTCCACTGAATTTTTCCTTCTCGCTTCATGTAGTAGAGTAAGAGAATCCTCCCGAATGAAAGATATACAGTATGAACAATAAGGACTCCAGTAAGTTGAGAGTAGGGTGGTAGTGTTATGCTGTCAGGTGGTGAGATGTCCTCTAACTAGATGTTCCACCTCTACATAGGTTTGTCTGTGCATGGAAGTCAATTCCCACTGGTTAAATTTGGATTTAGAGTTGAACCAATGACCATACTGTCCACACTCCAAAACTCAACCACTGGAAACCTTCATTCTAACCTCATATCTATGTTGATTGTCAGTAGTTAAATTTTGGATTTACAGCTGAACAAATTACCCTGAGTCCTTGTACCTATTCATAGGTTCCTTCACTCATTTGCCTTAGGTGCATTACTTTGGTGTTGTGGGTCATAGTGGGTGTGATTGTTGGTTCTGCTTTTTCCTCTGGCACTAACTTTCTGTGTCTTTGTTAAAGAATTACAATGCTTGAGGTGGTTCCTCCATTGGTTTGTGTGGAAATATCTTAAGTATTTCTGTTTCCTGATCGGGGATAGGAATATCTCCCTTTGATTGTCTGAACTTGAAGACTGTAGGATCCTGTTTCTTACCACCACATGGAGGTCACTTTCCTGATTGGGGATAGGAATATCTCCCTTTGATTGTCTGAACTTGAAGACTGTAGGATCCTGTTTCTTACCACCACATGGAGGTCACTTTCCTTATCGGGGATAGGAATATCTCCCTTGATTGTCTGAACTTGAAGACTGTAGGATCCTGTTTCTTACCACCACATGGAGGTCACTTTCCTGATTGGGGATAGGAATATCTCCCTTTGATTGTCTGAACTTGAAGACTGTAGGATCCTGTTTCTTACCACCACATGGAGGTCACTTTCCTGATCGGGGATAGGAATATCTCCCTTTGATTGTCTGAACTTGAAGACTGTAGGATCCTGTTTCTTACCACCACATGGAGGTCACTTTCCTTATCGGGGATAGGAATATCTCCCTTTGATTGTCTGAACGTGAAGACTGTAGGATCCTGTTTCTTACCACCACATGGAGGTCACTTTCCTGATTGGGGATAGGAATATCTCCCTTTGATTGTCTGAACTTGAAGACTGTAGGATCCTGTTTCTTACCACCACATGGAGGTCACTTCTCATAAGTTGGGTTTTGATGATAATCAACTTATCTACAGCTTGGATGTCAACTTCTGGTATTTATGTTTAGTTGACTTGCTATGTATGGTCTGTCTTGTCCTAGTCATATGGTTGTCGTTCAGCTCTTACTTGGATGTCAACTTCTGGTATTTATGTTTAGTTGACTTGCTATGTATGGTCTGTCTTGTCCTAGTCATATGGTTGTCATTCAGCTCTTACTTGGTTGTCAACTTCTGGTATTTATGTTTAGTTGACTTGCTATGTATGGTCTGTCTTGTCCTAGTCATATGGTTGTCGTTCAGCTCTTGGATGTCAACTTCTGGTATTTATGTTTAGTTGACTTGCTATGTATGGTCTGTCTTGTCCTAGTCATATGGTTGTCGCTCAGCTCTTACTTGGATGTCAACTTCTGGTATTTATGTTTAGTTGACTTGCTATGTATGGTCTGTCTTGTCCTAGTCATATGGTTGTCGCTCAGCTCTTACTTGGATGTCAACTTCTGGTATTTATGTTTAGTTGACTTGCTATGTATGGTCTGTCTTGTCCTAGTCATATGGTTGTCGCTCAGCTCTTACTTGGATGTCAACTTCTGGTATTTATGTTTAGTTGACTTGCTATGTATGGTCTGTCTTGTCCTAGTCATATGGTTGTCGTTCAGCTCTTACTTGGATGTCAACTTCTGGTATTTATGTTTAGTTGACTTGCTATGTATGGTCTGTCTTGTCCTAGTCATATGGTTGTCGCTCAGCTCTTACTTGGATGTCAACTTCTGGTATTTATGTTTAGTTGACTTGCTATGTATGGTCTGTCTTGTCCTAGTCATATGGTTGTCGCTCAGCTCTTACTTGGATGTCAACTTCTGGTATTTATGTTTAGTTGACTTGCTATGTATGGTCTGTCTTGTCCTAGTCATATGGTTGTCGCTCAGCTCTTACTTGGATGTCAACTTCTGGTATTTATGTTTAGTTGACTTGCTATGTATGGTCTGTCTTGTCCTAGTCATATGGTTGTCGTTCAGCTCTTACTTGGATGTCAACTTCTGGTATTTATGTTTAGTTGACTTGCTATGTATGGTCTGTCTTGTCCTAGTCATATGGTTGTCGCTCAGCTCTTACTTGGATGTCAACTTCTGGTATTTATGTTTAGTTGACTTGCTATGTATGGTCTGTCTTGTCCTAGTCATATGGTTGTCGTTCAGCTCTTACTTGGATGTCAACTTCTGGTATTTATGTTTAGTTGACTTGCTATGTATGGTCTGTCTTGCCCTAGTCATTCTACACCTTCTAACAAATTCCTTTTTTTATCCACATTTTGTTCATCTGGAAGATTGAAATTTTTATATATTGTGGTTAGGATTATTGTCCAACTATTTTCTCTCCCATTTGGATGTATTCCTCATGTTTTTCTGCCCAGATTTGTCATATTTTCTATATCTGAGTGAAGAGTATGTCTGGTACAAAAGTGGTGCACTATCCCATGTGTCATCCTCTTATTAAAGGATACATGATGAGTGTGTTCTTTGGATGCATTTGAAGGATGTTTCTACTTTCTCCCTCACATCAGCCTTTCCACCTATTCAATGTTGGATTCCAGCTATGTATGTCAGTGGAAGTGAGGTACCTTGTCTAAAGTTTAATTTTCCTAGACTAAAAGTATATTTCTGACAGGTACTTCATTCTGTTTGCACTTCCCACCCTTTCTCCCCACTATTCTCTGGTGCTTTGGTTTCTGTCTAAACTCAAAGTGATAGAGTAAATAGCATAGAGAGAGGCACATGGGTGTGTTGCACTACTATTGATGTACGTTTGTCACATGATAATTTGCATGTGTGAAGTAGTTAAACCATGGGAACCAATAGGTATGTGGGAGTGAAGGCTTGTAACATGCAAAAAAAATCAAATATAAAGCAGCACTAAAAAGAATAGCTATATATGTGAGCAGAAATACCTGTGAGAAATATATCTCCAGTGTAGGAAAATTATAATGTCTGGATCGAAGACCACTTTCAAGATAACATGCCAGTAAATGCTATGACCATTCAGTAGAAGGCAAAATCTGTTTATGAAGATTTAAAGAGTGAAAACTGTACAAGCTGTGAAATTGCAAGTTTTAGTGCTAGTAAAGGGTAGGTTGAGAGATTTAAATGGCACCATAGTTTGCATAATGTGTGGTGAAGCTACCAGTGCTGATAAAGAGGTGGCTAATAAGAACCCTAAAGTGCTGAAAGAAATAATTAGGTACACACCACAACAAGTATCAGTGACACAGTGTTTATTGGAAGTGTATGTCAGTGTCAGACAGAACATTTATTTGTGAAGAACAGAAGTCTGCCTGGTTTTCAAGGATGCCAGAGGTTGATTAACACTTCTTTTGGGTGACTATTACAGAGGGTGATTTAAAGTTCAAGGCCTTATTGATCTATTATTCTGAAAATCTAAGGGCTATGATTTAGCATTCAAACAGGTAGTATTGGGTGCCTTTGCATTTTTTTTGAGTGGTTCACTAATTTATTTTTGCTTTGCTGTAGACTGTTACTGCACCAAAAGAACTTTGTTAACAAAATGTTCTTTATCTTAGATAATGTCCTAAGCCATCTAGTAAATTTGAGTGAATACCTTCATAAAAATACAACAGCTTATGGATCAAGGTGTGACAGCCACCTTTAAGGCATATTACCCAAGGAAAACTTTTTGTTAACTCAGAAACTAATGGGGAAAAAAACTATAACTAGACAGTTTGGGCAAAACCATAACATTATGAATGTCACAGAAAACATCTCCAAGTCATGGGAGGAAGTCCAGTTGTAAACCATGAACAGTTTGTGAAGGAAACTATGGTCTGAGTGTGGACACAATTTTGCCCAAACAGAAACTATTCCAGAAAATTGTGAAAACATTGTGGCTCCTTCTAGTGACATGGACTTTGAAAATGGTGAAAGTGGATATATTGGAATTGCTACAAATATTCTGAATGAGGAGCTGATGCAGCTAGAACATGAGCAGAATGCAGAAGGGTTAGGATGTTCCATCTACCCCACATCAGCTGCATGAAATTTTCACTAGAACATGAGCAGAATGCAGAAGGGTTAGGATGTTCCATCTACCCCACATCAGCTGCATGAAATTTTCACTAGAACATGAGCAGAATGCAGAAGGGTTAGGATGTTCCATCTACCCCACATCAGCTGCATGAAATTTTTCACTAGAACATGAGCAGAATGCAGAAGGGTTAGGATGTTCCATCTACCCCACATCAGCTGCATGAAATTTTCACTAGAACATGAGCAGAATGCAGAAGGGTTAGGATGTTCCATCTACCCCACATCAGCTGCATGAAATTTTCACTAGAACATGAGCAGAATGCAGAAGGGTTAGGATGTTCCATCTACCCCACATCAGCTGCATGAAATTTTTCACTAGAACATGAGCAGAATGCAGAAGGGTTAGGATGTTCCATCTACCCCACATCAGCTGCATGAAATTTTTCACTAGAACATGAGCAGAATGCAGAAGGGTTAGGATGTTCCATCTACCCCACATCAGCTGCATGAAATTTTCACTAGAACATGAGCAGAATGCAGAAGGGTTAGGATGTTCCATCTACCCCACATCAGCTGCATGAAATTTTTCACTAGAACATGAGCAGAATGCAGAAGGGTTAGGATGTTCCATCTACCCCACATCAGCTGCATGAAATTTTTCACTAGAACATGAGCAGAATGCAGAAGGGTTAGGATGTTCCATCTACCCCACATCAGCTGCATGAAATTTTTCACTAGAACATGAGCAGAATGCAGAAGGGTTAGGATGTTCCATCTACCCCACATCAGCTGCATGAAATTTTTCACTAGAACATGAGCAGAATGCAGAAGGGTTAGGATGTTCCATCTACCCCACATCAGCTGCATGAAATTTTTCACATTTTGAAGCATATTTGTAAATTCTGATTGATTCAAACTGTGGATGTTTCCAGAAGGGTAAGTGATGATAGTCAGTTTATAAAAATATATACAAGAAAAAAAAGTTCAAAGCAGTTTCCATTGGATGTATTTTTTGGGACCTTCAGTATCCAAATAACCAAGAAAAACAGTACTCCTTCATTTGTAACATTGCTTGTGGCTGACAAAAATGAGTCGGAAGGTGAGAGAGATGAATGTACTTTTTCATCTCCTTTTGCCCTAGTTACTTCCCTCAAAACCATTTTATGTGTCAATAACCACAGTCTCTGGTAATTGTTGAAATATTATTACATACCATTATTTTAATTTCTAGGCTGTATATTTATTGTTGTCATAAAGTTACATAATTTATATTGAATATGTGTTTAAAACAGGTTTGCTAGTTCTTAAATGTGTATATATTATGTCTTTGGGCTGGAATATTTCTGTGGGTAATGCTTTTCCAATTATCTAATGGAAATTTATAGTGAAATGGGTTTTGATATATAAACAACTTTCCAGAATTAAAAGAATTTGTTCTGTATATCAAGGGATGAGTGTATTGAAAGTTGTTTTCATACACATCGCTGTTATTACTTTTGCAATACCAATAGAACTTCCTGTTGGCTAAATCTAATTTTGTATTCTTTTCACCATTTTGAGTTTTGAACACATTTTTCTTAAAATCTTGTTAGGGAAACAAATTTATTGAATCTCTCTCTACTTGTTGAAGTTACATTTGTGGAAATTGTTTATTTCTTAATAAACAAAAGTATAACGCTGTTTAAGATAAGTAACATAAATATTATTTATAATTTTTTTATTTATAACACGTGGGAACACAGTGGTGGAAATAATGTACTGTGTTGTGTCAGTTGTGTAGATAATGTATTGTTAAAGACTGTTGTGTTAATGGTGTAAGTAATTCACTGAAAGTTGTGAGTTATCTTGTTTTGTATTAAATTAGTTAAATTTTGGAAGGTTTTGTTGTCTGTGGATGGTTTTGAGTTACTTTATTTTACTGATAACACTATGTAACAAATTTTGTTCCTGTATAATTTTTTTATTGCTTATGTTGTACAGAAAATGGCCATTATTCCCTTCAAACTTTGCTTTTGGGACTTGGATAATGAAATTTAGAAATTAACCTATTTTATATGTAGAAATGGGCAAACTTGCACATTTTCATTTACATAAGGTCTGAATAAAACAACATATGAATCAAGATTTCGTGTATTTATACTAAAATTATAAACAATGAACAAAAATGTTTGGAAGTGACTTGTAACTTGCACACTTTCATCTAACAAATCCCACTCCTTGAGCCCAGATGTCAAAAGCACAGCATTCAACTTTGTTAGACCAAGATCTCTGATCAAGTCATCGAGATCTCTTTGGTTGGGGCAGTATGACTTTCTTTCACAAGCTGCACCTCTGAAATTGTAATCTGGATCTTTAATGTCTACCTGAGCTCCCTCTACCCACACCACCAGAGAGAAAGCAGTCATCTTCAGAAAAGAGTAGCAAATCAGCATGTGTCATG
This sequence comes from Tachypleus tridentatus, assembly GCF_004210375.1. NCBI lineage: Eukaryota > Metazoa > Arthropoda > Merostomata > Xiphosura > Limulidae > Tachypleus > Tachypleus tridentatus. The sequence goes on from NC_134837.1 coordinate 6,218,153, forward strand.
CATAGTATGAACTCAAATTACTGCTGTTATCAAGCTAGAATATAAAATTAGGATCTCCTATCTTTTTATTTTGCTAATATATAGCTTATGCACTGAATGAAATGCAATGGCCCAGTTCATCTCTTTCCATTTTTGGAAACAGTCCTTTATATACACTTACATCAATATATATGACATGTGAATAACCAATCAACAGCTTAAAATGTCCCTTGGGTGTTTTCCTCACCATTTTAATGCCTGAAAACATTACAACATTCTTTAAATTCAAGATTTCAATAATACAAGTGTTGTTGTTAGTCTGCTTGAACTTTCATATTTCTTTTAATCTAAATAAATCTCAGTTATAAGCTTAAATTATAGTGGAATTGTGTAGTATCCATGTAGTTGTTTATTATTTCTTGGTTATTCAAGTGTGTGTGTGTGTATATATATATATATATATATATATAACCTAAAAACATGTTGATCTTTCACATGTGAAACTTTAAAAGGCTCAGCAACCTATGTCCAACAGCAGCTGAGTACAAAAGCTGTAGCTAGAAGAGATAATTGTTTGCTTTAGTTCTTTATTTATTGTTCTACGTTTTAGTAAACATAAGTTTAATAATTTATTTCTAAATAGTAATAATCTATATACATGTATAATAATTGAAATGTGGCTGTATATTACAAAATTCTAGTCTACTAAAACACAGGAAAGACTAAAGGTCAGTTTTATATTATTGGGTAGGTAACCTGAGTGCACATGCACCTCATTAGTGCAAGTTATGCAATGTTAGCTAAGGACCAGTGGAAAGTCAGTTTAATAAATATATAGTATTATGAGATTTAAACTAAATATTTGTATTTTCATGTTTTACGTAGTTGTTCTAGCACAAAAAAAGCTTAATTTTATTTATTTCCCAATGTTTTTCTCTAGTGGTTATGAGGTTGATCAGGTGACAAACCTTACTAGTTAAGAATGTAGAAAATAACATAAAACATAAAGTCTCACTGAAGACAAACATTTGAAATGTATTTAGGTGGTTTTATAGGTTCTGTAAATATATGAGATATTTGGAATGGAGAATAGTTACTAATAACATTGCATTCATTCAGACTAGTAACAAAACAGACCTGATATTTCCCCAAAATATTTCATTAAAACTAGTTTTTTTCTGTACAAAATACTTGTTTACTAAAAGTCTACCAAATTTTGTGAAGATACACACACACTGCATCAAAAGTTGTAGTAAAAATACTTAATGTATGTGTTTGTACAAACTTGTAGTTTTTATACCATTAGAAGGTTATTGATTGATCAATAGTATTATAAACATTTAACTGTAATTTCACTAACAGTAAAGAAAACAAGTTCAACCAATCTTTACAAGAATTAAGAATGAAAAAGTTGTTAAATAATGTATGTTTTTCGATCTGATGATGTAGAAACATGTAGATGTCGGGGCTTTATTTTCTACAGGGATCTCATCTTAGTGGTGAGTTCTTGGATTATATTGAGAAATAAGTATAGGTAATTCACTTGCATCTGTTCGAGCTAACATTTTTCATGAACAAGGTCCACTGTAAAATTAAAAGAACAGATAATGTTGGACAGTTTTTTGCCAGATATGGTGATGAGGGATTTCTGAACAAATAGTTGAACAGTTTTTTTTGTTGTTTTTTTAGATTCATTACATCCTAACATTAAATTTAGTCATCAGAGTGAGAGGTCATCGGTTTTTAATGTCATGATTAGTAAAGTTATTAATATTTACTAAACAAATGCATTTGGGACAAAACATTGATTTATACTTGAATGCCAGTTCATTATGAGGCAAAAGGAAGCTTTATTGGCTAAAATTAAATGTAATTTTAAAAAAGCTACATGAAGAAATACATTATCTTGAAACTGATGAATTCACAAGGATTGGCTATTAGTGTTGCTAAAGTCCTTAAATTCTGGAAAAATAAAATGTAATGGTTTTTTTTATTGTGTCATTAACATTGAAACATTGCATTTGTTATTTTTCTAAAGAGAATTATGGATAAATATGACAGTTAATCCACAGTGAAATAAATGTTTTTAATAAGTATTTTTCTCAGATTGACCAGTTAGCACATAAAAAGACTGCTGGATCAATGTTCATATCACTATGAATGTATAGGAATTGGAAAAAATGAATATATCCTGTAATAATATATAATGTTTACTATGATCAACTGTTCAAGATATATAGTGTGACAGACTTGTGACTATTATGTATACAGTTTTTTATGTGCCAAGCTTATCAGTTGTGACAAGAAAGAGCATGACAAACAATGAAAAAGATATGTAGTTGATGGATGTTTTACAACAAAAAGTTTGAATGCAATGCTACAAAATAGAATTAAACTGATTGTAGCTAAGATAGTTTGTAATGTGGAATATATAAGGTAATCATCTCCATGTAGGAATGGTGAGTACAAGAATATAGGAATGTGAAGGTACACCATTATATTGTTTATTAATGTTAATAACTATAAAATGTGCTGTTTTAATACAACTCTTAACTACATTTCAAGGGGTATGTTAATATTTGTCAGTTATATTGTGTGAAGTTCCTTGATTGTGCCATGTTAACAGTAGTAAAATGTAATTGTGTATATTAGTTGTTTTAAGTTTCAAAAGGTGAGAGTACTTCCCTATGTCACATGCTAGTGAACTAAATAAGACTTTCATTGTGAGAAATAGTGAAACACATTCAAGTATATGTCAGATTTGACCAACAGTGTATTGTTCATTTCTTGATTTTCGAGCATTTTTACAATATCAAGTAGTTTTATCATTTGTCAATGAAATACAAGTTTAGAAACAGTTATAAAAGTAAGTTTAAGTGTGACTGGATAGAGAAAGAATTAGACTTTTTAAGTGATGCTAAAAATAGTAGTGTGGATGGCACTTTATAATTTAGTGAGGAAGTTTCTGGGTGAAGCTACTGCAAGATGGACTAAAGTCATTTAGTGGGAAGTTTTGAAGGAAGAAATGTCAAACCTGTGAATGTTTTTATGCTTTCTTATTGTTCATGAAAGTGTTTCTGTATTATAAATTATACCTGTTTGACAGAAGATCCTTGAGAAGACATCAGATAAGCTTAAATATATGCAATACAGCAGCTGATGGCAAAATAATCTAATAATACAAATTCTTATTTACTGAATATTATTTTTATGTTTATACAAATACTATAGAAAAACTAGCTAACTGGCTACTTAGTTATTTCTAATTGCCATTATAATTACGCTCTTGTGCAAATTAATTGAAACAAGACGGAGAATTACGATTTTTTTCAATTTTTTGCATTTTATTTTTGAGAATCCAAAAATTACTCAAATTAATACATGATATGACCGCCTTTATTTTTCAGAAGATCATTAATCTGCTTTGGCATCGAGTCCACGAGTTGACTGCAATCTTTACTAATTTTTAGATTGCTGTACCACACCTCAATTATGGTCTCAATTAGCTTATCTTTCGTAGTACAGTCTTTTCCACGAAGTCTTTCATTACAAATCACTCAAAGATTTTCAATAGGATTTAAGTCCGGAGAGTTTCCAGGCCAGTCCAGCACCTTTATTCGCATTGTAGTCATAAAATTCTTCACAAGTTTCGATGTGTGGCACGGAGCCAGATCTTGCTGAAAAATGCCAGATCCATCTGGAAATCTCTTTTTCAATTCTGGAACAACTATTCTCTGCAAAACTTCGATGTACTGTGATCACTGCATCATACCTTCTATGATATGTAAACCTCCGATGGCATAGTAGCTGAAAAAGCCCCAAAACATTTTCATCAAGAGATGTTTTACGAACTGATTGATGTGAGATTCTTGAAGTTTCTCATCTGGAGATCTGTGAACATGCAGACTTCTTTGACCCTGTACGAAGAAATAAGTCTCGTCACTGAATAACACCTTCCTCCATAGTTCTTGCATCCAGTTCTTGTATTTCAGACCCCATTGATACCGTTTTTTCTTCATGAGTTGGTAAGAAGTTGTTTTTTGACTGGTCTCCTTGCCCTTCTAATGCAATTTCAATTGATGTAATATTCCTTAAAATTTCTTCATTTATCCAAAAAATAGATCTACCATATAGCAAAATACAGCTAATGATGCTCTCTGTGTGAAAAAATGACTATTAAAGGAAATCAGCGGATTCAGCGAGCCTACACCAGTCGCCATGCTGAAAATATTGTAAAATGACCATTTGTTTCAATTAATTTGCACAAGGGTGTAAAACAATAATCATTGATAGTGAAACATTTGTTTATCAATTCATATAATTCACATGAGATGTACTGTACTTTGTACTTTGAAAACAAACAAAATGGCATAAATGCTTTAACAAAAATTTCCATATTCATAAGCATCATAGTTATGTATGATTAATTTACAAATTGAAAATTGTGTTATGCAGAAAAAAAAAAATAGTTCCTGAGATTTTATTCAGAAGTAATTGGCAGTGGATTCATATACACTCTTGTGCAAGTTAATTGAAACAAATGGTTATTTTACAATATTTTCAGCATGGCGGCCGGTGTAGGCTCACTGGACCTGCCGATTTTATTTAATAGTTATTTTTTCACACAGGCAGCATCATTAGCTGTGTTTTGCAGTATGGTCGATCTATTTTTGGGATATATGACGAAATTTTGAGGAATATTACGTTATTCGAAATTGCGTTAGAAGGGCAAGTAGACCAGTCAAAAAACAACTATTTAACAACTCAATGAAGAAAAAATTGTATCAGTGGGGTCTGAAATACAAAAACTGAATGCATGAACAATGGAGGAAGGTGTTATTCAGTAATGAGACTCATTTCTTCATACAGGGTCAAAGAAGTCTGCATGTTCACAGATCTCCAGGTGAGAAAATTTGAGAATCTCACATCAATCAGTTTGTAAAACATCCCTTGAAGAAGATGTTTTGGGACTTTATCACCTACTATGGTGTTCGGAGGCTTACGTATCATAGAAGGTATGATGCGAGGACCACAGTACATTGAACTTTGGCAAAGAACAGTCATTTTAGAATGGAAAAAGAGATTTCCAGATGGATCTGGCATTTTTTCAACAAGATCTGGCTCCATGCCACACATCGAAACTTGAAGAATTTTATGACTACAATGCGAATAAAGTTGCTGGACTGGCCTAGAAACTTTCCAGACTTAAATCCTATTGAAAATCTTTGGATTATTTGTAAATAAAGACTTCTGGGAAAAGACTTCATTACAAAAGATAAGCGGATTGAGGTGTGGTACCGCGATTCAAAAATTAGTAAAGATTGCAGTCAACTCATGGACTTGATGCCAAAGCAGATTAATGATCTTCTGAGAAATAATGGCGGTCGTATCATGTATTAATTTGTGAGTAATTTTTGGATTCTCAGAAATAAAATGCAAAAATTGAGAAAATTGTAAATTTCCATCTTAAATTAATTTGCACAAGGGTGGGTGTATGTATGTATGTATATATATATATATATATATATAACTCTAATATTAGTAATTACATTAATTGTTGATATGAGATTAATATTAGCAATATAGAACAATAATGAACTTGAGCATGAGTTATGACAAAGTTGACAAATTGGACTGGCAATGGAAGTTATACCAGTGCTTGCTTAATTTGTGTGTGTGTGTGTATTGTCTGTGGGAGTATTTGGAGCTAGAGGAATAAGCTGAGAATGGTAGTCCTTCCTTTATAAAAGTGATTTTTTTACATGAGTAATAGAAAATTTTGCAAAGATATAATAATTTTGCTGTTTTGTTTCAGTTGAAAAATCAGACCAGTCTAGTCCTGGTCCTTTACATCCACCCTCAGAACAGAATGGTCACTTGTCATCTGACCCATGTGATGTTCATCCAGACTCTGTTTCTCAGGTTATCCAAGAAATTAAAAAAGCCAT